>NW_007730501.1:64988-66245 GCF_000696425.1 Galeopterus variegatus
TTTCATGTCCGGCAACGGATCGCAACCCTCAGTGTCGCGCCCGTACCGGACCGGGACCGGGTCCGCACCTCGCTCAGCCAGCGAGCGGGAACCAGTCTGCATGTGGGATCCAAAACCTCGGCGGGAGCGCCGCCTCACTCCCAAGCGGTGCACTGTAGCAGTGCGCCACCGGGCTGGCCCGGGGAGGCACTTTTAATGTAGCTTGGCTGATCTGTTCTGATTAGTTATATTCCAGCTATTCTCTTTTATATCAACCTTAACAATTGTATCTTTCTATGTGTTAGACACCACATCGCTTAATACATGGGACACTGTTAACTATCCTAACAAGTGCATTATTGAGAGGAAAGCCTTTGAAGGTAGGAAACTATCCACTTATCTTTTTATAAATTGATTCATTCTTGTCTCTATGGGTACAATAGTAGAAGATGGGAAAGATCTGATAGAAATTTTCCAAGTACAGAATTCAAAACTAGAATTAAAATTATAAGAATTTCTGAACACAAAAGGCAGGATAGGTGGGGGCAGTCCTGTGAACTCTACTGTCAACGACCTCGATGCTAGTGACCAGGAGCAGACTCGTCTCTGACTGCCTTGGTTCAGGTCCTCACCATCTCTTAGCTAAAATGCAACCACATTGCCTCCCACTCCCCCCACCCCCATTACCCCTACACATATGGTTTCTAGTCTCCACCTTCCATTCCAATCCATCCACTACCCTGTCAACCCGCAGACACAACTGGGTCAGTCTAACTGCATGAGGCCCCTGAGATAGCTATCCCCCAGCTCCTCGGCAGGGCATTCCCCCGCCATCCAGCCTCCACTGTCCCCCTCACTGTCTATGCTTTCTAGACACATAGCGCGGCTCCTTGCTGTTCTTCCAACAAACCATGTGTTTTCACTTGCCTTAGCACGGGCCATCCATGGGATGCTGTATTAGTCCGCTTTGTGTTGCTATTAACAGAATACCTGAGACTAGGTGGTTTATAAAGAAAATGAAATGTATTGCTTACAGATTCTGAGGCTGGGAAGTCCAAAGTCCATGTGGTGGTTGTGACAGTGATTCAGGGATCTCACATTGCAAGATGATGGAAGCAGAGAGAGCAAGAGAGAGAGAGAGACATACTCTCTTCTTTTAAAGCCCTGAGAACCATGATGACCACCATTTTTAATCCATTGACTATGACATGGTCCTGCAATCCAACCACCTCTTCAAGGCTCCACCTTTCAATTACCATACAAGGATTTCCCACCCTC
>NW_007730501.1:66851-69868 GCF_000696425.1 Galeopterus variegatus
CAATCCAACCACCTCTTCAAGGCTCCACCTTTCAATTACCATACAAGGATTTCCCACCCTCTTAACAGTCACAGTGGGGGCTCAGTTTCTAATACATAAAGCTTGGGGACACAATTAAGCTTCAGTGAGTTTTGGGGAGACATAATTCAATCCACTACAGATGCCATCCCTGTCTTCTCCACCTGGATCACCTTCTCTATCTTGAACACCTCCAAGGCCTGTTTGAAATATGATCTCTTCTTTAAACCTTTCTTAAAACTCCTTCACAGTCCTCAGCAGATCCCTTCCAGTCCTTCTACACTTAGCACGTAGCTGAGTATACAGGTGTCTCTCCACAAGATTCCCTGGTCATAGACAGAGCCCCTGACATACAGTAAGTGCTCAGTTGTTGCACTGATATTACCTGCCTTAGTTTTGCTACTTGGCTCCCCAAAGAATACCACTCAAGAAGATAACGGTGCCTTTGGAAGTTCACAGGAAAAGGCCAAGGACAAGTCTGGAGGAAAAATCTACCTGTGGTTACAGAGACTTAAACAGAGTGTTTCAGTGGGAGAAGATATAAAAGTTCTGGAGACGGACAGCGGTGATGGTTGCACAGCAACGTGAGTGTACCTAATGCCACTGAAGTGTACGCTTAAAAGTGGTTAAAATGGTACATTTTAAGTTATGTATATTTTATTACTATTGTTTAAGAGTGCAAAAGAAAAAAAAAAGACAATGGCTAAGAGCCAAAAAAATTCTTTTAAAAAAACAAAATAGCAGGAACATAAAGGATAGCAAAGCAATGAATCTGAATTTGTTCACTAACTCTCAGATTACTGGAATGAGGACATCCTCCCTCAAAGCCTTAAAATGGAAGTTTTAGAACTAATGGCTGGAAGTTGTGTCTTCCACAGTAGGAAACAAATATACGAAGTATATGCGAATACCTTTCATTCAATTCTTTCAGTATATATCATGCACCTTTATGTGTTCCAGGGCTCATGCTAAGCACTGAAAGGGGATCAAAGTGGATTAAAAATAGCCTGGGGCATCCTAGGGAGAAGCAGACACATACACAACCAACTATGGCACTGGGCTGACTTGGACTGAGGTTTATAAAAGGAAACACACATGCAGTGTAGGAGAAAGGACAATGGCAAATCCAAGAAAGTTTTCCCACATGAGTTCGGGGAAGGCAAATTCATAACTATTTAAAGAAGGAAGTCGAATGGGAGACCTGGCCCATCTGCACCTTGCACCATCACTAGCAAATGAAGAGAGGGGACGCACTGTGCTGGAAGGTGCTTCCAGCTGGAGGACTCGCCATTCTGCACTTTATGTCACACGGAGGACAGCCACACACTTTGGGATGTTTGGCTGGATCTGACCCAGGATGACATTTTTCTGTCCTCTTGACCTCCAACCTACAGCTGCTCTATCTGCTGTTCATGAAAAAGTTCAATAATCAATAAACCTCCTCATTTTATTTCTCTTCTGCATTTATAGAGTATAAAGTATCCTCCAGGATAGCTTTCTGGGTTTCCACAAATATAGAAGAATCATACACACACAACTGAATTTTTTTAACTGAAATTTCAGTTTCTAATACTCATTAAATCTTGTACATCTCTCAACAAGATCCATCTACACATGGTTTTATAGGCTGGATAGACTCATGCTGCCTTTTCAAGATTATTCATGTTTTAAAGAATAAAATGGATAATGCTTAATTTAAATGAACATTTTAAATGATTTAAAATGAACAAGCTGCATTCTACCAACTTTGAGGAGTTTGCACGTTTGAGTTTTTGGATGTGTATGCAGCAAAAGTATTATTAATGCATGCAAATCCTGCTAAATTCTTGTTTCCTCCTATTTATCCTAGATGTCTTCAGAAAAATAAAAACTGGGCTCAAAGAGAAAAGAATGAATGTTGTCCCGCCATTTTACTAATGTACTTTTAAAGGAGCAACCTATTCCAACTATCCCTTGCAATACCAAAGCGACTTAAGTTATCTGACAAAAGAGAGGAAGAATCCTGAACATGGGCAGCCATTTTACTAATGTACTTTTAAAGGAGCAACCTATTCCAACTATCCCTTTGCAATACCAAAGCGACTTAAGTTATCTGACAAAAGAGAGGAAGAATCCTGAACATGGGCAGCATTATGCTCTAATGGAAAGATCTTCAAAGTGTGATGGTAGTGGCTTCTGGCATCTGCCTACCTGTGTTCAAATCTGGGCTGGGCACTTTCTGTCTCTGAACCTTGGGCAGGTTATATAACCTCTCTAATCATCAGACTCCCCACCTATTAAATAGTTTAGTCATAGTTATACCTAACTCAGAGGGTCATGCTGACAATTAAACTAGTATGTACTACTGCAAAGTTCTTAGCACAGTGCCTGGCATGCAGTAAATATTTAGTAAATATTCCTTTTTGTTATTAATCAACTTTTATTCTTATTCTAATGAAACACTAACTGCTTTGCAACCTCAGACATTTCATTTAGCCTTTTTGCATCTTGGTTCTCCCTACTTCTATCTGACTTTAAAAGGATAACAGGAGAAAATAAAGATTTTATTATTATTTCCTTTAGGATAATAGGAGAAAAACTGAGGTCACATAAAGAAATTTAAGCTACAGGAAAACATTAAACTCCCTTGCTAGTTGTGAAGGAACAAGCTGTCACAATGTGGGGTGCCCTTGATGGGAGGCCCACATGGTAAAGAACTGAGGGCAGCCTCCAGCCAACAGCTAAGAAGAAACTGAAATACTCTGTCCTATATACACAAGGTAGTAAATTCTGCCAACAAAAGTGGGTGGTTCCTCAGTCAAGCCTCAGATGAGACCACAGCCCTGGCTGACACATAAATTATAGCCTTGTGAGACTCTAAGCAGATGACCCAGATAAGCTGTGCCCAGATTCCTAACCCACAGAAACTGAGATAACAAATGTATGTTGTTTTAAGCCACTAAATTTGTGGTAATTTGTCACGTAGCAATAGAAAACTAATATTAATGTAGATGTTAAGA
>NW_007730501.1:70595-97469 GCF_000696425.1 Galeopterus variegatus
GTGCAGGTAGACAAACACAATACAAAATACACATATACAAAATACACATGGTTTTCTATGATTTAATACCATTTCTGCAATGATTTAGCCTTTTTGGAACACTGTGGCAGGGAAGCACACAAAACCAAGGACAGATATCTAGGAGTCAATGGTAAAAATATTCTTCACAGTAATGGAGTACAGAAAAAAATTACCGTTTTCTGTGGCATTTCATCAAACAAGTAACAAGCAAGGTTTTGTTGTTAATTTTTTATTTTCTATTTATTTTCAAATTAGGCAATTCAGCTTTTCTGGGAGCCAAATTGGGCAAGAGATTTTGTCAAGGTCCAAATCTTCCTGCCAAAGTGCATTACCTTATGGGCATGATTAGAAATTTCCTGGGGCTTAGTTATGGGAAAGGTTCACAAATCAGATGCCTGGATTGGACCAACGTGCAACTTAGTTCACATTAAACACTCATCCAAATGAGGAGATCAGAAAGCCTTTATTAAGACGTGGGTTCTGAGTTCATTTTCTAATGACTACAATTTTTCAGCTCCTCTCACAAATAGATACTATATGCCATTCAGCCACTTGCTTGAAGCTCCTACAGTAACATCCCCTTCCATCTTATCAGTATCTCCACTTAAACTTACACCCTTAAATGCTTAATCATTCTGGGGGTCTTCTTAAACATTTTCCACAAAATCAGGAAATTTAAAAAGTAACACAATTCCTGAGAGATGATCCAGTCCTATGCTCCAATTTTACTGGAGAAATTGTGAGGCCCATGGCAGTCACATGACTGACTCAAGTTTTAAAGTAGAATCCTTCTACAACTTTTAAGCTGTTTCTTAAGAATGGAGTTGAGCATGTTTCTCCCTTAACCTTCCCTTTCTTCCTGCATCTGTCTGTTGAGATGTCTGCAGCCTCTGCTAAGTACCTCCTTTCCCAGGGAAGCATTTCTGTGAAGCATCAACTACGAATGGACGAATTCTCACATGGCTCCTGTGCATCTTACAGGTTGGGGTGACACTGATGACCCACCAAGTTTCTGCCATTGCTGTCATTCCCCAAGAAACTGCAGCCAAGTTATGGCAATAAAAATAGATTACTGGCCCCACTGCCTAAGTGCTGAGTTGAAGCACAACATAATCATACTATTCCATACAGACTCACCAATTACATCTTGGGGAAAAAGACAGGAAGCCTATTCCTTCACATTTAACAAACATTTAGAGGTACTGCCTGGAATTTCTCTATAATTTATCTATCCGTCTACTCACTGAATATCAATCATGTGTCAGCCAAATTGCTACTACAAATAAAAAGACAACATAAAAAACAGTGTCTACCTTCAGGGAGTTTGCAGTCTAGTGAGGAAATCAAATATTTAATAATTAAAATCATAGGGAACTTTTATTGAGCATTTAGTATGTGCCAGCTAGTTCTAAGTACTCTAGATGAATTAACTTCTTTAGTTTTCATTGAGGTAGGCACTATTTTTATCCCTATTTTACTCACAGAAAAACTAAAATGCAGAAAGTTTGAGTTACTTGCCCAAATTTCATACATTCATTGTTTCAACAATATTTGCCTACTGTGTTCTAGGCACAGCTGTAGGTGCTGGAGACACAGCAGTGAACAAGAGGTGGAAATCACTATTCCCACGGAGTACACATACTAGTAGAAGGAGATAAATGTCAGGCAAAAAAACAACTAAAATCAGTGTCAGAATGTGATAAGCAGTACACAGAAGGAAAAAAAAAACAAGAAAACCCTGTGAGCCTTTCAGTTACTCATCACTGAGGTTTCTACCAGTGGTGCGTGCAGTGTGTTAATAAACTGTTTTCTCTTGTTCCTCTGTCTTTCGTTAGTCTAATTTATAGGGTCTCAGGAGGAGCACCTAAAATGGGTAGAGAAAAACAATTTTTTCCTCCCCTACAACTGTCACCTCTGCACCCCAGGCCTTAGGGGTCCTCATCTCTAAAATACTGGAGTCAGACTACAGGAACTGTAAGGGTCTTTCTCATTCTAATGTTCCATGAGTTGATTATTAGGAAGAAGAAAGATGTCACTAGAAATATGGAAAAAGCCAACTGAACATGCTAAGGGCTGCTGAACACATGAGACTCCGAAGTTCCCTGAACCTACAGTTAGGTCAGGGGACAAAGAGAGTGTCTTGGTCCATTTTCTGTTGCTATAACAGAATAACAGACTCTGGGTAATTTACGAAGAAAAGGAATTTATCTGTCACAGTTCTGCAGGCTGGGAAGTCCAAGAGCATGGCACCAGCACCTGGCAAGGGTCTTGCTGCGTCATAACATGGGGGAAGGGCAAACACTTGGGACAAAGAGGCACCAGGGGTCGGCCTCACTTTATAGCAACCCATTCCTGTGATAACAACGTTAATCCATTCATGAGTTAACATGGGGGAAGGGCAAACACTTGGGACAAAGAGGCACCAGGGGTCGGCCTCACTTTATAACAACCCATTCCTGTGATAACAACGTTAATCCATTCATGAGCGCTCGACCTGATCACCTCTTATTAGGCCCCACCTCTCAACACTGTTGCACTGGGGATTAAATTTCCAACACATGAACTTTTGGGGACACATTCGAACCATAGCAGCGAGCAGCTGAGGTTCCTGCGATCCTTCAGGGTCTCCAGTGATGAGGAGGAGGTGCTACTGGAATACAAACACCCTCTACCTGGCCACTAGATAAGGACAGCACGAAGGTGACAGCTGGAAACTCCTCAAAATCTGATTTTGCATGTCACAGAATCCATCAGATAAACATGGTTAGTTGAGTTGAGAAAAGACAGCCTTCCAGGTCTTGAGTCACATTAACTAACCTAGTCCTTCTCCCTGCAGCTTGCACCATTAGTATTCACCCCATGTCACCCCCCTGAAGTGCAAAACCAGAGAGGTGTGCAATATGACCTACTTCCACTGGGGTACCCGGGGTCCAGTGAAAGCACGGAGCACCCAGGGCAAGCTCCAGGGCCTGGCAGGCAGACCCCGAGGTCTGAGGAAAGAATTCCAGTTCCTCCAAAGCAATGGCTTTTCCTACTGTTGTCCCCTTCCTCTCCTCATTATTCTTCTCTCCAACTTCCTCCACCGTTCTATGCCTGTCCATGTCCCCCCTTTATTATTTAACTCTCAAAGTGCTGATTACATAAGATGGAGAACCTCTATTTCAATTCATATCATAATGTGAACCGAATCTTTCTAAGGAGTCCTGTGGATCTGGGCTAGATTTGATAACACCATTAAAAGGAAGGACAAGCTACCTTCAGTTTCAACAAATCAGTTTGACATGTGTGAAAATGCCAGAAAATCAAATGTTTCACAAGACCCGTCTCGAGTATCCTTTGACAGATTCTGGCAAAATGCATCTTATTCCATGCACCAGCAGGAATATGTCTGCTAAACAGAGGGGTGGGCCAAGCACACACAAAAGTGCATGTGGACAAATAAGTACAACTCTGAAGAGCTAAACATACAAAAGTGGAGAGAAGGCTGTGACACACAAGAGACAACAACCAGGGGGGGGGGAAGAGCTTTCACTGGGAAAGTTTTGTAGGGGAGGAGATTTTTTAAAACACTGCTTTGAAAGTGTGAGAGAACCATGTTTAGGCAGAAAGGTGCCCATTCTGTCTGTACATGACCATCCTCCCACTTAACCTCTGCATTAAATGACATGAAAAATCGAAGAAGACGGCAGTCCCTTTGCTTTTAAGACAGCCACTGGACTGGCTCATCTTAAGAGGTGAACTTTTTATGAAAGCAACACATGGGTCCCAATTTCAAATAACACCATAAAAAGCTATTGTAAAATATTTTATATGCATCTCGTAAGTCTCAGAATAACCCAGTGTGACAGCTAAGTATTAGTGGCCCATTTTTCAACTGAGGAAACTGAGCCTCAGAGCTTAAATAATATGCTGAAAGAGCTAATAAGCAGCAGAGGTAGATTTCAAACACAGGTCTACGAAACTTTAGAGTCTGTGTTGTTAACCACTGTGCTAAGTAGGTACAAGATACCAGGAAATTAGATCTCTAATAAGGCAGGCCTAAAATAAGGACTTCTAAAGAGTCACCCAAAATATAACACTGTTATTCCATGGCATAATATAACGTGTTTCTCTATCACCATCCATTCCAACAAAAATTTTACTTGGTACAACTCCATCCTATCTTCCCGTGTGTGTGTGTGTGTGTGTGTGTGCATGTGTATGTGTGTGTGTGATGTGTATGTGTGTGTGCATGTGTATGTGTGTGAGCATGTGTGTGTGTGTGTGTGCATGTGTATGTGTGTGCAGGCTGTATAATCTGTCTAGTTAGAGGGAGAACTGTTCACAGAGGATTCGCTGTTTTCTCTGAGAAGAGGGACTCCTGCTGTCCACCGGCCCTCTCTTCCCCAAATCACCCCTCCCTCTAGCCATGGAGTCTCTGAGAATAGCTGGTCACGGATGGATGTGGGTGGAGCAGCCATCCCTGCAGCTTCCACCAGTGCTTTGTCACCACAAAGCAAATGATGGAAGCAGCTGGGGACAGAGATAGGGTAGAGAAAGAGCACTGGAGCTAAAAGATGCTGGAAATGGGCAGCAGAATTCCCCGAGCACATACTGTGCTACCCCTATGATGGAGGTCTCTTGGTTCAATCCCTGGAGAGAAAAATACTACTCCATGACCACAGACTGTTCCTGAATGGGGTGAACTCTACTGTCCAAGCAAACAGGCTGACGAGGACCAGAGGTAATCAGCATCTCCCCCCTACTCTGGGCACACGGTCAGGCCCGCTCTCTTAGCCAAATGGATATGCCATGAAGGCAAAGGGGGAGACGATATCACAGAGTGGCACAGACCCAGGTGACTAGTTGTGGGATAGAGCTTGGGAGTAAGTGAAATGACTTTGGTCTATCTATAAACCCCCAAACTGAAGAGACACAGAGAAACCCAAGCATGCCACTGGGTTTGCCTCATCTGTCTCCACTTAACGGCACACACTGCATGTTCCAGTCAAAGCCAACCACTTGCCACAGCCTGAGTGTGCCATGTTCTCCCATGCCTCTAACTTCCCTGAAACAGTCCACCCCAGCCACCTCCCTAATCCATCTTGGGAACTTTCATTCATTCTCCAAATTTCGGATCCAACACTATCTTCCCCCTCCCACCCCCAGAAGTCTTCTCTCCCAGGAGAGGTAAGCACCCTTTCTCTGTGACCTGAGTATTATAGCACAGACCATAATTCATTACACTTCTTGGTTTGTATACACCCTCTCCCTGCTAGATAGCAAGTTCATTAAGAGAAGGAACCAGGCCTCATGAAGATGGAGCCTGCCTAGTTCATGAGAGATGCTAAATAAAATAACGCAAGTAATCGACCTGACTGGACACATGGAAGAATGAAATAGACTGGTCTTATAGGTCACATGGTTCTACTTTCAAAGAATTCAATGTAGGGCCGACCCCGTGGCTCACTCGGGAGACTGTGGCACTGGGAGCGCAGCGGTGCTGGTAGTGCTGAGGCCGTGGGTTCGGATCCTATATAGGGATGACCAGTGCGCTCACTGGCTGAGCGCGGTGCCGGCGACACCAAGCCAAGGGTTACGATCCCCTTACCAGTCACAAAAAAAAAAAAAATTCAACGTAAGATAAAGTCAATGGGCATCCACTACGGTGAAGCCATATTTAAAGAAGGTGCCCGCTGTGTGCCCAGAGTGCTCCAAGCACTGGGTGGGACTGGGAAGCTGGTGGGAGGGACAACGTTAAAGTAAGAGGGCGTCCTGTCTCTGGCAACATTTGTGCGCCACTTCTCAGCACACTGAAAGTGCTGTGCACTCCCTTCATCCTGCCTCCTGCAACGTGCTCCCAGCACAGAGCACTGGTGCTGGTTTCCAAAGAATGGAGTCCGGTATGAGGGAACTTCAAAAAGGTTGAGGAAAAATGGAATCGAAACATGACACAAATCTTTCCATGAACTTTTTGAAGTACACTTGTACAAAAGGAACCTCTTACACGTGAACAACTGATGATATATATATATATATGAACCTATTTAGGGCAAACATGTTCGCAATCGCCAAAATCCGAGTACCAACATGAGTGGCCACCAGTGGGCACTGAATGAGTGAATAAACTGAGCATAATCACACACACCAGGCCATTATGTAGCAGACAAAGCAAATGAACTACAGTGACACGCAGCAGTATGAATGAATGTTAGGGGTAAAGACGTGAAGTAAAAAAGTCAGTCCCTAAGGATCACATACAGTCTCATGCCCTTTTTCTAAAGTTAAAAGAAAATTAAAACTACGTATATCCCTGTATAGACACATACGCTTTATGCGTATACACTTGATGATTTTACATAGTCCATTCTAGGACCACATAAAAGAAAGGTGCACAGGAGCTCCCGACAACGGTTGCCTTGGGCGGGCAAAGGAAGGCAGGTGAGGTCTCAGGAGGGCCCCCATCTGGTCAGAGGGAGGCTATTTTCAAGGTTCCGGCTTTTGTTTGAGGGCATGGGTTTGTGCTCACTGCTACAGACTGAATGTGTCTCCCCCNTATATATATATATATGAACCTATTTAGGGCAAACATGTTCGCAATCGCCAAAATCCGAGTACCAACATGAGTGGCCACCAGTGGGCACTGAATGAGTGAATAAACTGAGCATAATCACACACACCAGGCCATTATGTAGCAGACAAAGCAAATGAACTACAGTGACACGCAGCAGTATGAATGAATGTTAGGGGTAAAGACGTGAAGTAAAAAAGTCAGTCCCTAAGGATCACATACAGTCTCATGCCCTTTTTCTAAAGTTAAAAGAAAATTTAAAACTACGTATATCCCTGTATAGACACATACGCTTTATGCGTATACACTTGATGATTTTATATAGTCCATTCTAGGACCACATAAAGGAAAGGTGCACAGGAGCTCCCGACAACGGTTGCCTTGGGCGGGCAAAGGAAGGCAGGTGAGGTCTCGGGAGGGCCACCATCTGGTCAGAGGGAGGCTATTTTCAAGGTCCCGGCTTTTGTTTGAGGGCATGGGTTTGTGCTCACTGCTACAGACTGAATGTGTCTCCCCCACATTCATATGTTGAAATCCTAACCCCCAGGGTGACGGTATGTGAAGGTAGGGCCTTTGGGAGGTCATTAGGTCTTGAGCGTGGAGCCCTCATGATTGACATTAGTGCCTTATAAAAGGCACACTTCTGCCCCAAAGGACACAGAGAGAGGTTGGCAGTCTGCAACTCAGAAAAGGGCCCTCATCTGAACTCAACCACGTGGGCCCTCTGATCTCAGACTTCCAGCCTCCAAAACAGAAAGTAATAACTGTTATTTATAAGCCACCCAGTATGGTGTTTTGTTATAGCAGCCGAAACTAAGACAGTTGCTTATTATGTTATATTAAATAAGTAAAAATATGAAGGCATTGTGTCAGGATGTAAGGATTATGACTCATCCAGTTATTTGCTACGAAGACCAATATCAAAACAAAAACAAATAGTGTATTTGTACTCCGTGTCCCCCACCCAATTATTCCCAACCTCCCTCCCCTTCCCCCGGTATACAGCCAGTATGAATCAAAATAGTGTATTTGTACTCCGTGTCCCCCACCCAATTATTCCCAACCTCCCTCCCCTTCCCCTGGTATACAGCCAGTATGAATCAGGCCCCCACAACATGGGCACGAGGGGTGACAATCAGCTTTGTATCTCATGAATATTCATAACCAATAAAAAAATTCAGACATAAAAGATATTGATATCTAAATTTTAAAATATTTTTTCATTATCATACTTAGAAACCTATTAAAAATATCATTAAATCCTGCCTTTGAAAACTGAAAAAAAAAAACCAACGAAAAACAAATAGTGTAGTTACATGAATATTCTAACATGGACAGGTATCTTGTAAGTGGGAAGCGGGGAGAGAGGACAGCTTATGCCACATTCGGCCACTAATTGATTTACACCCACCAGCCTGGATTTAAATCACCCACTGAAATGCCAGAAGTGGACATCCCCTTACCCCTTCTCTGTGCACAGAACCATCTCCCTCTTCTTGACATCTGCAGGGGGATCTCGAGCTCTGGACAACACCAGATGCACTTCAGGGACCTCAGCACCACAAAGCACTCGTGGACCAGTGTTAATCTCATCTTTGAATATTCTGACCCATTTCAAAATGTATCATAAATTCATGCATGTGACATGGAGTATGTGGAGCTTCTGGCAAGAGCATCACTGTGAACCTGTATTTGTGCATGAAAATCAATCAGTTCTATCTTCTTCCAGAAGTCACACTAAGCAGGCAAAGCCTGGAGCTCTCTCTGGATGGTTTGGACCGTATCCCATGGAGATCGTGTGCAGCAGATGTCATAGAAAAAGACAAAGGGGAGGGAGGGAAAGACTCCAGGTGGGAAACAATGATTCTGGAGAGAATCTGCCCCAGGGGGAAGGGCGGCCAGCGAGGGCTAAAACACACCCAGTGTCCACAAAAGACCAGGCGAAGAACCCCCACTTCTCCAAACACCCTCCAACCAATCCCCTAACTTGAAATTTCAGTTGACGACAGCTTATTTTTTCTTTTATGAGGAGCTAGGTAGTCAAATGTTGGAACCAGAAAGGCAAATTTTATGTTTTCCTAAACTTGCCCGTTGGCATAACTGTAGATATTTTTATACCGAGATGACAGCAAACAATCAAGTTTTCCTCCTGGAGAAGAGCTAGCTGTGGTTTAAAATAAAATAAAATTAGAAGTGAATGTATTAGGCTGTGTCTTTAAATATTCACAACATGGGGCCGGCCCCGTGGCTCACTCGGGAGAGTGCGATGCTGGTAGGACCGAAGTCGCAGGTTCAGATCCTATATAGGGATGGCCGGTGCGCACACTGGCTGAGTGTGGTATGGACAACACAGTGCCGAGGGTTGCGATCCCCTTACCGGTCAGGAAAAAAAAAAAATTCACAACATGCCTAAAGAGCAGAGCTCATGTTTGATCCTTACCCCTCCCCACCTCAGCCCGGCCTCTAATCTCAAGCAGACCCCTTCCTCTACTTACTTCTGCTTCTGCAGGGATCCTCCCAACAGCATAAAACTGTGTTAAGGTACTGCCCCCCCAGTCCCCCACCCCTACACCCCCACAGAAGTTCACTCTGCTTCCACACTTTAAAACTCTCCTCTTCCACAATCCCAGCAAACACCCCACATTTTCCCTGCCTGGTTAAATCCCGGGCCTCCTTCCCAGTAAATAATCTTGGTGAGATCTTGCCAAAACATTTCTTAATCACACATTTTCTTTGTCTCAAAAAAGAGTTATAGACACAGTGAGGAACCTTTGTTCCCAGTCCTTCCCACATTTTCAGGAGCCCCATGTCATTTAATGTTAAGTTCGGATTGCTTCTTTGAGCTAGCACCACTTACACTTTATTTTGAAGCCTATATTTAAATCCTAGATTAATCAGCATGGAGGAGAAAATTGTCTTTACTCCTTAACCTGGCTCTCTAAATATATGTGGAGTTGACCAGGTGATCACAAAGGATTTTTCTAATCATCCCCTGGGACCCAGAGCCAGGCCCTGAGGGGCTGCTGGAGCTACAGTTTTCTGGGAAGGCTCTTCACACACCACCTCTCCTCCTCCTGAACTTCCAGGGTTGCCCCCAAATGTGGATTCTTTGGCCCCCAATCCAGAGAACTGTAAAGAGATTGCTGAGGGGACATAAACCACCTGGCTCTGCCGTCTAAGACAGGCAACCTCACAGGAGCTCCTGGGGAGCCCAGCTGATTACCAGTATGGCATGAGCTCCTACTGCCTGATCACCACCACTTTCTAGTTATTGATCCCTCAAGGCCAAGGGAGAAAGAGCTAATGGAAAATCAAACCAACCACTGGACTGTCACAAGACTGAAGCAGAAAGGACTAGAAAGCCCAAACTCAAACCACAGTAGCTGCCCTGTAACATACTCAACATTCCTCTGGGACCTCCATCCTCTCAGTGCGATCATGTTATATTCTTGCTAAGTTCATTCACTGGTTTTCCAACTGCTTTCTGGGTCAAGTCCAGGTGCCTTTAACGGGCACTGAAGGCCCTTTAAACATGCCCCAGAAACCTTGCCTTTCACTATTTCCCTGTATACACTAGCCTCTTCTGTGAGGTGGTCTGCTTCCTCTGTGCATAAGGTCCCTCCTCTAATTAAGTTTTCCTAACCCACCCTAGAGGATGGAGAAGATGGTGGCTCTGGAGTCAGGCAGCCCAAAATCTAATGGAGGCTCCAGCATTTCCTGGGTGTGTGACCCTGGGCCAATTAGCTAACCTTGCTCAGTTTTCCGAGTTGTAAAACAGGAATAATAACAGAAATACCTGCCTCACATGGCCAACGTGAAGATTAAAATGAGTGAATACCTACAGAGTATCTGATCAGGACTACACAGCAAGCACTCAATAAATACGGCCGTTGTCACTGTCATTATTACCATGATTCTAGTTCACGACAAGCCCTCTCTTTGTCTTAAACCCCTTTAGCACACATGTGCATTTGGCATTGACCACATACTGCTTTGTGCTATTACTTATTTTCTTATTACTTATCTCAAGGAGGTTACAAGGTCCTTAAAGGTGTACACCGCAGCATATGTGCTTTTTCTTTCCCTACAGTGTTTGAAAGTGTCTTAAAAGAAAGATACTTGTCTTAAATGAAATAAATGCTTGCTATTTAACAACAACCCAATACTCACTAAGCTCTTCTTTAGCCAGAACTGAGCTAAGTCCTTCATATTCACGTCATTTAATGATTTCTCATACTCAGTGATCCCGACTAAATAAGTGACGAGTGCCCAGGAATGCGTCTATGTGCTTTCCCATTTTCTTATTTTAAAAAAAAAGATATTCCCAAGCAAACTTAAGTTTTAAGAAAACAACTGCAATAGAGCCTTGAGAGTCACAGCAGACTAAGTTGTTGATGTGCGATCTCTGTGTCACTCCCAAAATATTCTGGACCCCTTCCGATAAACAAGGTGTGCAAAATGGTCTCTGAAGGGCATAAAAGCTCGTAAAAGACTGAGTGGTGAATTCCTGATAGATACAAACAACAATTTTCTGGTTAGCCTTTGACAGCTCCAGGCCCTGGAAGAAGGGTTGAGTAAATAAAGATAAACTGAATCTACCATAAATTAATTCTCTATCCCACCTACTGGTATTCCACCCACTGGGAAGAAAAATCCAGTATTAGTCCCTGGTGAACACAAGGTCACTGATTTTGGCAGATCAAGAAGACAAATGAGGAAGAGTAATAATTTCATAAGTTGCAAAACTATCCACAGCCTTTCATGTAGCTGATGGTTAAGCCTCAAATACCAGCACCTTTTTCCAGAGTGACAGTAACAGAACTTTCTAGATGAAATCAAAGATAACATTTTAAACTGTCTTATAACACAATGGAATTTTACTTTGGGTTAAATTCAGTGGTGAATACTAAGCTTGAAGATTTTCTTGTAAAAAGAAAATATGTGAATCAACAAATAACTCCACTGTGGACCAAATGAAACGTCTACGAATGTTTAGTCTGACTGTGGCTGGCTTGTTTGAAGAAAAGCTGACAAACTCTCTGTATATGTAAAGACTATTCCTTTCAAATTCTTCCTGTAATGGCTGAGAAGAAAAAGGTTGGAATCATCCACTTTTGTTCAATCATATGAGCATAACACCCCATTTCATCTTCATTACAGAAAAGTTTAAGACCATAAGATACTGTAATTTGCTATATTACATTTGAATTTGATAGAGATCATTTTCTCTATGTATCCTTTCCCTCTATCACCCACACATTCATTCACATGTACATGAAAATGCATGCACACATGTGCATGCACACACACACACACACACACACACACACGGTTTTTATACATTTGTTTCCCACTTCCTGGTTTTTACCCAGAGAAGAAGTATTAAAACCTCCTAAGAAAAAAAAAAAAAAGAAGTTGTCACTTTTCTTTTAACGAGAAAGATTCAGGAAGTGCCCCAAATCTCGAGAGGGAAACTGCTCTACAAAAACTAGAACTCTGTTGTTACAGACAAATAAGGGTCTATGCCCTTATAGGTTTATATATTTCAAAGGGTCCTTAAATAGCCTGAATTTACAGTTTCATTTTTTCTGAATGTCCAGGGGTAATTAGGCATAACTGATAAATAGATCAACGAAAAATGATCACAAAGTTCAATGGCAGTGTATTTTGAATGGTTCTTTCTACTTACCCTGTTGAAAAGCTAGACACTGAAAAGGTAGACATTACAAATGACTATAACTAAAGCCAGCATTAATAGTGAAAAAGTGTGCTTGGTTAGATGACACACTCTGCAGCTCCACCAGTCTGTGCACTGGCAGATACCTCTGCCTGGGAGCTGTGGCCTGGGTTCCTGATGGCCACCTCCTCCTCATCTGGCCTCAGCTCTCAGGTCGCCTCCTCAGGACTTCCCTGACCACCTACCTGGAATAGCCCCAACCTTGGCCTGGGCCACTTTCTTTCATATTAACCACCGTGTTTATTTCAGAGCCCCGATCACTAGCAGAAATCATCTTGCTTTTATTCTACTTATGTCTTGTCTGTTTCCTCACACTAGAATATTGGCTCATGGGTATTGAAACTTACAAGTGTTACTTTTATAAGTTGTATCCTCGGTGCCAAAAACACTAGGTATTATATTTGAGCTCTAGGTATTAATTAGATAATATGAAGGAATTATCATTAGCTTTATTAGGTGTGATAATGACATTCTGCTTTTTTAAAAAGTCTATTAAAGACACATACGTAAGGATTTATAGATGAAATTATGAGGGATTTATACCTCAAAATAACAGGGTGGGGAGGGGTGGGAAGTGTGGTAGGATATAGACAAAACGAGATTAATCAAGTATTGATCGTTGTTGAAGCTGAGTGATGAGTATGTGAGGGGTCTTCAAAAAGTTCATGGATTCATATCATTTTAATTTTATTTTTCCACAAACTTTTTGAAGCACCCTCATATGGTTCATTATACTGTTTTTGTTTCTTCTGAATATGTGTAGAAATGTCTCTAATAAAATCTTAAAACCTAAATGGAAAAATAAAACTAATAAAACTAGATGCTCATTTAGTTATAAAATTAGCAAGGATTAAAAAAAAATGTCATAGATGAGAAGCCAGTGGATTGTTAGAGGCGATGATTTATGTGCCACTGACAAAAAACCCACCTTATCATTTATAATTATTTTTTATTTATTGAAAGAACTTTTAGATGTACACGTGATGTCTACATTTATCTTGTGCATACATTAAAAGACAAATAAGTAAAATTAATTGGTCAGTGTTCCTAAAACCTCTTACAAGCAGGACAAATACACTTGAATCACTTTTTTCTCAGTTGTCAGTGTCTGTGACAAATGACCATCTTTATCTTTTATCAAGTGGCAATATGTATCTGTTGCATTAATTATCAATTAATTTTAAAACAGTGTTTGGGAAGGTCAGGCTTTCGTTTTTATGTACATTTTCATACAGCAATTAAAGAAATACTTCTTCCAAAAAAGCAGCTAAGCAGAAGAGTTTGGGATGCAACTTTATAAAGTATGTTATGAGATGGAATTTCACAAGAAAAATGGTAGCATAAGAAAAAAAGGAACAACTACTCTTTAGGGACTTTTTCTTTGGGAAATCTGTTTCTGAGTTTACAGACTGGTGGCATTTCTAGGAAACCAGAATTTAAACTCAGGGTCAAAGTTTGCTCTCAGTTCCTTGAGATATGGGAGTCGCAGAAAGTAACAGCTGGAATTAAAAAAGTGTCTTGAGAAGCTGATGCTCTCTTTCCTCTTTCCAATCCTAGTAATCTGAACCTATGTATGAATGAGAAAATAATACAGTCTAGTGGTATATACATCATGGCTAAAAACTGCTAGGGTCTACCAAAAAAAGAATAAGCACATTCATTGTTAGAGTTCTTTTTACATTTTTTATTTCATCTCAGTTGCATTATAATTTAAATATATTATCTATAATAGAGGTATCAGTATGAAGAATGTGGCTAAGTCCATTTGTTACCTCTGAAATGTGAATTAAATTAGTCTTGTAAAAATTCAAACAAAATATCACGTGTTTATATCTAGTTCAAATCATTCAATCTAATCAAGGCAGAATCTTTAGATTAAAACAATTAGCCTTGACAATGAAAGTATAAAAAAAATAGGCTGTAGAGATCTACTTATGTATTGCATCCTGAAGCCCTTAACCAGTGGTGAAAATGAGCATCCTACTTATGGTCAGGAACTTTCATTCCTAACTTCAATCTTACCTCCTGATTTTTTTCCTGCATCATCCCATGAAGTTGCAGGACTTTTGTGGTTTATGACATGAGAAAACAGAAAATACCAGGAACTTAGCAGAAAGGGACATGAAATTTGCTAAGAAGTGTGAACAGCTAACTTTTAACTGTGTGTACAACTGCCTAAGGCCACAGAACCCAAATCTTTAGCACATCTTAAGGCAAAGGAAAGGTGGGGCTATGTCTGCCACTCAACGTATAAGCTAAACAAAAATTATCCTGAAAAACAAAGAAACCCAATGGACTTGATGGTGCTCCATCTGCTATGCAACCCGGATGCAGGTGGCTTACAGCTGTCCCGGTAGCTATGATGACAAATGACCCTCCTTATCCTCCATCCACATGGCAAGTATGCCAGCCACATCAGAAGGAAATTAGGTCTAGACTCATAGGATGCAGAAGACAGAGTCTGGCCTAGCAGGCTTCCACAGACAAGGTCAGTTTCACCTGTGCCACAGAAAGTGTGGACCAGACTTTGAGTGCCTGCAAGTCTCCTAACTACCTAGGTATGGTATTAAAGATGGTGCACATTTTCCTTGATCACCCTGGGATCCAAAAGCAAAGAAAAATTTGAAGAACAGAAAGTAAGGAGCATCACAGGAGTGAAACACCTTAAACAAGCCTGAAATAAAAGGTCCGAGACAGGTCTGAAGGAGCAAGCCACTCTGGGCATTCTTCTACTCGAGGGAGACAGCTAGGCAGGGGCCGCTTCACAGCCAGTGCCCGATACGGGGTGCACCTGTCTTAGAGACCACGGGGGGGATAGAAGTAGATCATCAGTACTGTTGGGGAAATGCCCTAATTAGCTTCCAAGCAGATCACGGTGCTGCCAGAGGAGAAACAGGGACAGTTCATCATTTTGACAAACATTTACTATCTGTTGTTCGCCTCACATGAACCTTCAATGGAGGGAGTTAATCCCTGGCTGTAAGAAACTCAATGTGTTAGGGCTGAGTCAAATTACAGTAGTACCCACTCATATACAGTTTCGCTTTCTTCAGTCTCAGTTACCCGCGGTCAACCACGGTCTGAAAATATTAAATGGTCAATTGCAGAAATAAACAATTCATAAGTTTTAAATGGCGCACTCTCCTGAGTAGTGTGACGAAATCTCATGCCATCCCACTTGTCCTACCCAGGACATGACTCACCCCTCTGTCCAGTGCATCCACGCTGTAGACGCTCCCCATCTGTCAGTCACTTAGTAGCCTTCTTGGTTATCAGATCAACTGTTGCAGTACTGTAGGGCTTATGTTCATATAACGCCTATTTCACTTAATAATGGCCCCAACACACTGGAGTAGTGATGCTGGCATGCTGTTATAATTGTTCTATCTGATTATTTGTTATTATTAATCTCTCGCTGTGCCTAATTTATAAATTAAACTATCATAGGAATAAACAAAGTATATATAGGGTTCAGTTATACAGACTATCCATGGTTTCAGAGACCCCATGGTTCACTGGGGTCTCAGAACACATACCCTGCAGATAAGGGGGGATTACTGCATATGAAAGATGCCTGCCCTGATGTGATCATTCCCTATGCTAGCTGCACACATATTACTAAGGGAGGAAAGGGTTGTCAACTGAAAACAAAAGAAAAATACTCCATCAGAAGTAGTTCAGAAATAAGAAATATGTAAACAGTGATAATATTAAATAATATGCATAGGTCCACTTTGCAATTTGGTTCTAGCTTATTATCCTGAAATAAATTGATCACCCCCAACAACTGTAAGCTTTTTATTTCTAGTAGTTTCTATCTGAAGGGGCCAGTGTGGTTCCCTTTGGTTCTCATGGGAATGCATCACTCAGCAGACCAAACTATTCCTGGAAAGGATATGATATGAAAGATCAAAACTCCACCTGCATCCTTTCAGCATTCAGAAGTCAAAATGCTCTTATCACCAGAGAACTATCAAGCTGGATGTCTCAACTTTTGCAGAGAAAAATTACAAGCCAAAATAGTAAGTGTGTTTCTTAATCCGAGGACACAGCTACTCCTAATTCCCAGCCAATGCTCACTATACACTACGATGCCAAACTAAAGCGAACAATGAAATGAGATTTGTAAACTTGCAAAGAGTAATATAGCGAGAAGGTGAGGACGTCCTAATGATGCATGCCAACAGAAGTGTGGTCCCTCTCCATTTATGGAGCCCAGAAGAAGCATGTTTGAAAGTAAGAAACTGTATTCCTTTCGTAAACTTGCAAAGAGTAATATAGCGAGAAGGTGAGGACGTCCTAATGATGCATGCCAACAGAAGTGTTGTCCCTCTCCATTTATGGAGCCCAGAAGAAGCATGTTTGAAAGTAAGAAACTGTATTCCTTTAACTCTGAAGCATGGTCTGTGAAAGATAAAAATCAGCAAATTTGAGTGTCAGGATGGACACTCTTCCTAAACGTGCTACTTCCTTTTGGGAGGAGAGAAGAAGAAAATAACAAGAATAAATACAGCCAGATCCCATGATGGCCCCATTTTAAAAAGTATTCTTTTGTTGATCAGAAAAACATCAAGATCATTGAACACGCTGTAAGTGAGCAAGCCCGGCAAGAAGGGAGGAAGATGTCCCTCTATCCTCCCAGTCTGCAAGAACTGGGAAGGGATGAAAAGAGACTTGATGGAAAAATTAGCAAGCTTCACCCAAGAAGGAATGTTCCTTCTCAAAAATGCAGCCACTCATTCACTCATTCATTCGTCAAGCACTAAGAACTTACTCTACCTACAACACTGTACATAACTGCTAAGAGTGGCTATTCCTTTCCAAACAACCATCTGGCCTTACTGCAATTTCAATGCTGAGAGTCAAAGAGGTGGGTAAAGAGAGAAAATGATCCTGTGAGACATGACCTTTTTCCCCAAAAGTGCTTACCTCTTATTTCCAAACCCATTCAGATTGTGTTAAATATTTTACACACACACACACACACACACACACACACACACACACACACACACACACACACGCATGCACTATGGACAAGAACAGTCTCCTTTCGACACAAATGTGATCAGTAACTGTGATGGTAATTTTATATGTCAACTTGACTAGCTCATGAAGGGCCCACATCAAACATTATTTCTGGGTGTGTATGTGAGGGGGTTTCCAGGTGAGATTAGCATTTGAACGATGGACTCAGTAAAGTAGACGGCTCTCCCCTGTGTGGCTGGGCATCATCCAATCTGTTGAGAGCCTGAACAGAACAAGAGGCAGAGAAAAGAGAAAGTCACCAGTCACCCCCTTTTTTCTCCTGCCTCACAGCCTGCACTGGGACATCTCATCTCCACTTCTCTAGTCCCTGGACTGAGATTTACACCATCTGCTCCCCTGGCTCTCAGGCCTTCACACACTGACTGAACTACATCACTGGCTTTTCTGGGTCTCCAGCTTGTAGGCAGCAGATCATGGGACTTCTCAGCCTCCATGATCACCTAAGCCAATTCCTCACAATAGACAGATAGACAGATAGACAATCTCCTACTGGTTCTGTTTCTCTGGAGAGACCTGACTAATGCAAAGCCCATATTAATTCTCTAATTTAAATGGACAACAGGGGGAAAAAGAAATATGGTCAGAGCAGAAAAGGTGATCCCAAGAAGAAGGGAAACACATTTCTTTCTGCAAGGGGAGAGGAAACCAGGGGCAAGAGGGTGCTACCATCTGAGTTGCAGAGAACATGGCATAAAACGATCAAAATGAGCCTCTGGTTGCCAACCACCTAGATCTGTTTTGATAGCTAATGAAACCATGTACTGACCTCTAGATTAAACACACAGACTTCCTCTCTAACCTCGAGAGGTTTCTTTACCTGGGGCATTTGATCAGCATCCATGGTAAAAAGCGGCATGCACTTAACAGCCTTAAAATTGTAGCTGAGCATGTCAAGATCTCCAGGGCCTCACAGCTCTCTCCCTTGTTATTCTGTTTTCTTGTCCAAAGTTCTTATAATAATAATGTGATATGTAGAGGACTTGGCCATTCGTAACCCTTGATGCAGAGGACTTGGCCTTTCGTAACCCTTGATGCAGAGGACTTGGCCTTTCGTAACCCTTGCTCTTTGCTTTATTCAACAGCAGACACGTGTCAAGTGCTGGGTGCTGGGCACGTTGCAGCTCTGCATCCAGAAGAGTCTAGCACAGGTGCAGGAACCAAAGCAAAGGATGCTCAAGGTAAGGAGTAAAGCACCACAGCACAGGCTGTACGAGGGGGACACTGCCCTGTGCCAGAAGAGGGCAGGAGGGGATGCGGTGACTGCACTGAGAGATGTCGCAGATGAATAGGTGTTTGTCAGGCAGAATTTTATAAACATTGTCATGGTAGATACTCTCAGCAACCCCAAAAATAGGTGTTACTATCCTCACGGCAACCGTACATAGGTGCGACTATGCTCACTTTACAGTTTATAAATGAGAAGTTTAAAGAGGTTAAATGATTTGTCTCCCAAAGTTACATTGTCAGTGACACTAGTCTGACCTTACAACACAGCAAGCCTCTTGAATCAGAGGCTTTGTCTTCTTCACCTTGGTAATTCCAATAATATCAAGCACATTATATATGTTAAACAGTATTTATCCAATTAGTCCAAGTCATTGAACTCCATATCCCATGTCCTTTTACCTACATTCTAGTAAACTAACCAAGATAGATTTAAATAAACATAAATATAGTTGTGCATCTGCTTAAGAGAAAGAAACAGGTCTTCATGTAGGGCAGTCATTTCAGGCATAATGTATGTGCGTATGCATGTATGTGCGTACATATATGTCCAAAGAATCTGGATGCATATGCTGTCTATGTTCCCTTATCCAGAGCGGGGAGAAAACCTGGATTCTCAGAAGCAGTTCAGTTTGCTTTGTAATTACTGCAGAGAAAGAGGGAGGAGGAGGGAAGAGAGAGGAAAGGTTCCTCGCAGAGACAGATCCATCTGTCTTCCTCTCCTTTTCCAGAGGCAGCAACCAGGATTGATCGTGATCACTTTTCCTGTCTTACAGGAACATCCGGAGAGCCACAGAGTCCTTGTAGGGAGGAGAAAATGATAAGAAAGACCTTCCTTTAGTTGATTTGGTTTGGATTTAGCAATAAGCAAAAACTTAAATTTAAAAACCAAACCACTGCAGCTCATGTATAACTCAAGAGTCTGAATTCACAACCCCAAATTTTAAACTCTATGTTGTTCTCTCGGCATAAGGAAACTTCCAACAAGCTGACTATATCTGACAATACTGCATGCAGTATGCACTATCCTCAGCTGACAGCCCTGCAGAGTCTTGCAGACTGATAAGAAGGCTCTGAGTCAAACACCAAATTTTAAACTCTATGTTGTTCTCTCGGCATAAGGAAACTTCCAACAAGCTGACTATATCTGACAATACTGCATGCAGTATGCATTATCCTCAGCTGACAGCCCTGCAGAGTCTTGCAGACTGATAAGAAGGCTCTGAGTCAAACACAGAAGTAATCAAAGGAGGTATTTCTGTTTTCTACACATTCCTTCATTCAACAAATATTTATGGAGCACCAACCCTCTGCCCAACACTGTGGTCACAAGTGCAAACCACGATGTGCTCTGACTTAATGGGCTTATTGTCAAGCGATGGATACAAACAGGCAATTACAAGATAATGTGATAGAAGTTTCGAAAAAATTGTTAGGAGCACATATAAGAGGGACATCTCATTCAGACGCAGGGAGTCCAAGAAAACACTTCTGGAAGATAAGACCTAAGATGAGTAGTCAGCTGGGAGAAAAAAGTTGGAAGGAGTGGTTCAGGGAATGCCACGTGCAAAGACTGGGCGGCAGAGAAGAGGAGCGCTGAGGAGTGGGTTAGGGTAAAGGCAGTCCAAGGACAAGAGGCAAGGGATGGGGCCAGATCATGCAAGGCTTTGCAGCCTTGTCAGGGTTCGTGGGGATTTAACCTGGGGGCAATAGGGAATTATCAAGGCAATGAGCGGTTTGGGAAAGCAGGATGCCAGGGGATGGGGGAGGGAGGGAGCGGCAGACTGAGCTGTGCCACCACAGCTCTGCATTTCTAAGCTGAGAGTCGACTACGGACAAGGCATAGAGCTTGCGCGCGCTGTCACCTCGCCTCCTTCGGCAGCTCCCAGTCCCTAATGACTGTCTGCAGGCATCTAAGCCATCACCCAGGCTGGGCCCATTCCAAACTAACAAGGAATGTGACATGAACAAGCAGAAGTGGCCATAGACTCCGGCGAGAAGCACGAGGCAAGGGATGAGACAGGAACCTACAACGACATCTTCTTCATAGGATTACTGCATTCAACCAGTTCTCGGTACCCACAGCTCCTCCTTAGCCACATTTTTAGGGGGGAAAACCCATGACTTACTGTAAATTACCATTTCTTTTGAATGTACAACACATGCTAATTTTAGAGGGATATATCATAAAGTTTGAGAGGGTACATTTTTTAAAAGATTGATATGTACAGATGCCTCAGCTTAGTGATATACAATACTTTAAAAATATATATTACTGTAACTAAATGGTTTCTAGGGGCATTATTTGTTTGTTTTATTTTTGCCTTTTGTAGCAGAAGTACAAATGGTGATCTCTACAAGGTCCTCAAAGAATATTTTCTGGGTAAACAGAGCTGCAGGTGTTTTGTGGCTGCAGAAGAATTTTTTTTTAAATTTTTTTTATTTATTTTTAATTTTTTTATTTTGTCAATATACAATGTGGTTGATTATTGTGGCCCATTACCGAAACCTCCCTCCCTCCTCCGTCTCCCCCCTCTCTCCCAACAATGTCCTTTCTGTTTGCTTGTCGTATTGCAGAAGAATATCTTTATAAAAACCCAAAAAACATCCTGGTGTTCTTGCTCCTTCTGGTAATAAACTTTCATGGGTTGGAGAACTTGGTTCACTCACGTGGCTACTGCTAGGTTTGCAACTGTTAATAAATATGCATGTGCAGAAAGACAAGGTCCATCCTGAGGAGCTGACCTACACAGCCCATGATGCATTAAATGCCTTCGATTAATGTTTTTTTTTTGACTTGAGGAGGGCTCCAGCTTTCTTCCAACATTAGGAGGGCTGTGGTTCTCAGATTACCAGCAGATTCCCCTACCACCTTAGGAAGCAGGGAATTGGTTGATCCAGACACAGCCGACGTCCCCTGAGCATTAGGGGCCTCTGCTCTTGGAACAGAGACAGAGGTGCAGCCGGAGCTGTCCCCTCCCTGCCCCTTCTCATCCCATCATCTCTCCAGGAGATGGACACTCACACTGTCCTGGAAAAGCAGCACAGGAAGCAGCTGGCTTACAAATGCAGGGTTGTACAAATGGGTCATCGTGGGGAAAACACCAAAAGCAAACCTAAAAAAACCCCTAGGCCCTGAGCCACAGTGCACATTTTAGGAGAGCCACAGAAGGTGCCTATCAAGGGTGTTTCCATTGCCTCTGGCTGTTTTCTGCACATTTTCCTTTCATCAAAAACATGGTCTCCTCTTCAGACAGTAAGCTCTAGAGGGCAGGCACTCTATGGCCACTTTTGGAATTCCCCAACTTGAAGCTGTGTTTTCAATGGAAACCTCACATAAAAGAAAAATTACTATGTTTTACCTTTAAAAACCTAAGCCTCCCTTCCTAGGTCATCGGCCGGCCATCTGCTCCCTGGCCCAGAATTCCTGCTTTCCCTTTTCCTCCACACGCCCATTTGAACATCCTCTGGCATTTTATATTGCTATGTCCCATGGCCTATGGAACTAACAAGGTTTTACCTTTAAAAGCCTAAGCCTCCCTTCCTAGGTCATCGGCCGGCCATCTGCTCCCTGGCCCAGAATTCCTGCTTTCCCTTTTCCTCCACACACCCATTTGAACATCCTCTGGCATTTTATATTGCTATGTCCCATGGCCTATGGAACTAACAAGCAAGGACTTCCCAAAAATCCAGGCGAAAAAGGAAGGAAGCTAACGGTCTGGCCACGCGAGCACACCGCGCTTTATTGTCTGCTGGATTCCGTGCATTGTGTTTGCCGGCGTGGTCCCCAAGGAAAGAGCCAACAGACGTGTCAAATACGCATTACTGTTTGTACCATTTAGAGAAAGGTGGTAAGGGGGCCATTCTTCCTGGGTAAAGAAAAATTCTCTGGCATAGATTTGCATTGGCAGAGGAAGCAAAACTACACCTGCTTCAAACAAATTTCTTCATCCGGCCATTCCATTCCTGAGCTTGATTACTGAACTCCACTCACAGCAACTGTGAACCACTGCCAAATCTCAGTTTGGAGACCATGGGACACAGTCTGGCTGGGCTGGAGGAGAGGAAAAGGATCATTCTAACAATAGTCGCTGGCAATATCTGGCCAAGATCAAATACAGGACCATTAGGCAAGAAAACAGTTGAAAATGGAATATAGCAATACAATGAGACCGGCCCTCTCACGTAAGAAATAAACGGACATATTTGGGACTATGACAACTATAAAATTTGGAGGGTCTGGGAGGAAAAAATATTGATTTCTGAAGGAATGCATTCGTTCATCCAGTATACTTTTCCTCTAATCACTATTCCCCAGACACTTCACATTTGAACTTTGTGTGACTAAGAAGTTCAAGGTTAAATCTGAATGTACTGCCTTTTCACATA
Organism: Galeopterus variegatus; assembly: GCF_000696425.1. Lineage (NCBI taxonomy): Eukaryota > Metazoa > Chordata > Mammalia > Dermoptera > Cynocephalidae > Galeopterus > Galeopterus variegatus. Next base: position 93,566 of record NW_007730501.1, read on the forward strand.
CGGTCTCCCTCAGCTACTTGGGCAGCAGCAGGTTCAATTTCCTAACAGTGATTTCCTTTTGATACTAAGACATCCTTTCTTTTATTCTGGTTTGCAGCATGAGCTCTTCCCTCCCACATCAGCCCACTCTCAGTAGTCATCTGCATTTCTTCCTCACGGACATCCCCAGATTGTTTCCCAGCAGAGTAAACCCATCTCACATCCTGCCCCACCAAATCCCCTCCTCAGTGACCATTCCCACCTGCTCAGAAAGCTGCCCCTTCCGCAGTCTGGATCAACACCCTCATGCCCACACCCTGGGAACACTACAGCCTGGCACCATCGGAGCTACAAATGGCCCACCACGGGGGCAGCTACACAGACACCCAGCTCTGGCAGGACACACTCTCCCTTTCCCTTCTGCCACTGCATGTTCAAGTTCAAGGTTAGTGAGAAGTGCTGGATTTCAGAGCCTGGAAAGTCCTGCAGTCAGTGAAAAGGCTGAAAAGGCTGAGGGAACGCAGAGGTGTTCTCCACCGCACAGCCTTCCCACAGCAGGAGGATGCCAGTCACTTCCACTCCTGGCTGATTCAGGGTTTCCCACTGAGTGATGCTCTGGACTCTTCCAGTACTCTGAACCATTCTGCTCACCACCTTCCTCCCCTTCCCCTGAGGGCATTTTACTTCCAATTTGAAGTGCCATATTGCTGAGTGGTCTCTTTTCTTAACACTTGGCAACTCCGTAATAGCAAACATTTCATAGCAGTGACCCTGCTGTTAACATGGGGCGGGGGTCAGCGAGATTTCGATAAGGTGGCCATCTGCTATGGGCATAGCATGGTTTATGGGCTATACCTCTGATTATCTCAAATTCTCTTTTAGTTCTGCATTTTGGTGAATAGCACTGTATATTATATGCGAGCTTTGTTTCACCCCATTAGCGGAGGACAATTGTATTAGCCATATGAGTCTGAGTTCCCATGTTACTTAATTGCTACGCTGTTGCATTAACGAAGTTAGGAGGGGGTTTGGCAAGAGCGTAGATCACCTTCATGTACAGATATATGTGGTTTTATTTTTCCTTTTGCCAGCTTGCCTCTCTGTTTCAATTGCCTACCATCTGCCTTTGAACAATCTAAGTGCGAGCAGATAGATTTTATTCGGAGGATGAAATGCTTTGAGCTCATCCTAGAAAAGCATTTTCATATACTGGTATTCAGGGCATTTTCTGTTTAATAGGATCTTGGAGGCGATTTGGCTTGGATTGGGAGTTGGTTCCCTCCCATAGTTGCAGTGCACTGTAAAATGAAAAAAAAAAACCCAAAAAACAAAAACAAAAAAACCCCCTCATAATCACATTTTTTCAACAGAAGGAACATGGTAGTCAGGATGTAAAAGCTCACCTCTCACCTTAAATTGAGCCCAGAAATGTCCATAGGAGTGCAGAAGACAAGGCAGGGGAGTAGACGCAGTGTTATGTATACAGTCCATATCCTACTCCATCATCCTTAATTCATTTTTAGTTTTAAAAAAATCAGACCCAGGGCCGGGCCGGTGGCGCACTGCTACAGTGCGCCGCTTGGGAGCGCGGTGGTGCTCCCGCCGAGGGTTCGGATCCCATATACAGACCGGTTCCCGCTCACTGGCTGAGCGAGGGGCGGGCGCAGCACCGAGGGTTGCGATCCCGTTGCCGGTCCCGGTCCGGTACGGGCGCGACACTGAGGGTTGCGGTCCGTTGCCGGACACGAAAAAAGACAAAAAGGAAAAAAAAAAATCAGATCTAAACATGAAACGTGCCAGACCTTCTGACTTGTGGTTTTCTTTACACGGTCAAATACCACCCAATTGAAAAGTAGATACGTTCACTCAGTTCACCTGGTGGATTTTTTTTTTCACTAATTAGACTGATTTAACTTGAACTGATCTGTTATGTTGAAAATATAGCCTAAAATAAAACTTACTGCTGAGTCAAGAATCAATATGCTGGCGGGAGTCAGAAGACCTGGGTTCTAGTGCCAACAGGGAAAGACAAGCCGTGAGACCCTGGGGAGGTCATGGAATGGAGCTGTTGGGGCCTTTGTCTGAAATTCCTCAAAACTGTAGCCCTAAATGTCAAAATTTTGTTATTCTAACGATCTTCTGAATTACAAGTGCTTCACCAGTCGAAACTGATTGGATAGATGTCATAATACTACTTGCTACGATCCTTTATTATTGGGACAGGAGACCCAAAGCACTGCACAGCAAACCTGAAGCTGAATGAAGGACGTAGAAGAAGTCAGACTGCCACCTTGGGCCTCTCTCAAAAAGACCCCAGACCTAAGCACTCCAGCAGCAGTTTTGAGCTGCAACCCCAACTTCCTACCCTGACACATAAAACACTACTGGACTCCCAAGTCTGAGTTGTGAGTCCTCATTGTTTTGGAATTGCTATGGAGGTGAAAACTGACTTACAAAAAAATCAACAGCTCTCTCTTCCCTCCCCTTTTCAGGAACAACTGGGATATGAGCTGTGGGGAAGGTGGGGGGTCAGGTGTCCCTGCACTGGGAAGGAGGAAGTCACAATAACCTTTAAAGTTCTGGTTATTCCCTTCACTCAACATAGCAAGAGAGATAAGGAAAAGCAAGAACCACCCACGATCCCCGCTCACTCTCCTATCCCTCTCTGAAAAATGTGCATGATTTTAATAAAATGTGAGTGGCTCTTTTATTACAAATTATTAGAATCCAGAAAAGAGCATGTAAAAAACCCTGCAAGGCAAGTTTCAAAGGGTAGTACTTACAGAAAATGTCATGCTTGAGGTGGAATAATATTTCACTTACTCACCTATCACATTAAAGCTATTTAAGGTTACTTCTCATCTACAAAGAAGGAATTAGTACGCGTGTCTGTCCTGGTCTTAAAATGGATCCCAGAAGCCCCCTCCCTAAATCTTCTCCCCATTATTTTTAGAAGAGTGCCAACTTCTCTGCTTCATTCCTAAAACGATGTTACTCTATGGGGGTATGACTCAAACAGCATTCCTCAGCCCCTTCCATCTATTCCCAGAACAGGATGTGTTGTCAAGAGGATGTCACTAACCCTTACAGTGAAAAACTTTACAACTGAGGAGTCACAGAGGGTCAGAGAATATGGCAACCTCGGTAAAAGTCGGAATAGGAAAACCTATTTAAAGAAACGCAGTTCTGCTTCTTAAATACAGCACAGCACACATTATAAACTCTGCTATAAAATGAGAACATTGTAATTCCCAATAGGCCAACACTACACAGTAATGTATCATCAACATTAACACTTTTAACATCCAGAAATTAATTATTCGTTGTTGAAATTATGGCAATAATTAGTTTCTAAAGCCACTATTTGAAAAGTCAGTGCACGTAAACTGGGTTTTTTATCCACACTGACTGAGACCCATGTGAATTACAAAGAAAAGAGTAACTTTTAAGCTTTTACTCTATAAGCATCACATGAGCTATTTCTCGATCATTATAAATTTGGAATTATTGTGATATCAAAAGCTGCCAAAAATCTACTTTTCTTCCCTTATTTCTGAAAGGCATGCTTGATACCAAATGCTGACTAGTACGTCCATTTAGCAAATTTAGGTAATGAAAACTGATATCTTGAATTAACAGGAATATCAGTGTATCCCCCCAAAACAAGAAAAACTTAAAGGGAAAAAGGAAAGAACGACCTACAAAACAAAGAAACCAAGGCGAACAATTAAGTACTAATAGCAATTCCAGGGAGGAACATGATCAGGGTAGAATCATAGAAAGCAGAGTGAAGGGCAAGACAACGGGGAGGGGAGAAGATCGGGGAGGGGAGATCGGGGAGGGGGGAAGATCGGGGAGGGGAGAAGATCGGGGAGGGGAGAAGATCGGGGAGGGGAGAAGATCGGGGAGGGGAGAAGATCGGGGA
>NW_007730501.1:98403-117964 GCF_000696425.1 Galeopterus variegatus
ATAGGCTTCAATGGGGGAAGATCGGGGAGGGGAGAAGACCAGGGAGGAGAGATCCGGGAGAGGAGAAGATCCGGGAGGGGAGAAGACCAGGGAGGAGAGAAGATCGGGGAGGGAAGATCAGGGAGGGGAGAAGACCGGGGAGGGGAGAAGACCGGGGAGGGGAGAAGACCGGGGAGGGGAGAAGACCGGGGAGGGGAGAAGACCGGGGAGGGGAGAAGACCGGGGAGGGGAGAAGACCGGGGAGGGGAGAAGACCGGGGAGGGGAGAAGACCGGGGAGGGGAGAAGACCGGGGAGGGGAGAAGACCGGGGAGGGGAGAAGACCGGGGAGGGGAGAAGACCGGGGAGGGGAGAAGACCGGGGAGGGGAGAAGACCGGGGAGGGGAGAAGACCGGGGAGGGGAGAAGACCGGGGAGGGGAGAAGACCGGGGAGGGGAGAAGACCGGGGAGGGGAGAAGACCGGGGAGGGGAGAAGACCGGGGAGGGGAGAAGACCGGGGAGGGGAGAAGACCGGGGAGGGGAGAAGACCGGGGAGGGGAGAAGACCGGGGAGGGGAGAAGACCGGGGAGGGGAGAAGACCGGGGAGGGGAGAAGACCGGGGAGGGGAGAAGACCGGGGAGGGGAGAAGACCGGGGAGGGGAGAAGACCGGGGAGGGGAGAAGACCGGGGAGGGGAGAAGACCGGGGAGGGGAGAAGACCGGGGAGGGGAGAAGACCGGGGAGGGGAGAAGACCGGGGAGGGGAGAAGACCGGGGAGGGGAGAAGACCGGGGAGGGGAGAAGACCGGGGAGGAGAGATCGGGGAGGGTGGCCAGGCGGAGACCCCCCAACGGGGCAGCGGCCTCTCCTGACCAGCCCGCTCAGCACTGCAGCCTCCGAGTCTCCCCAGGCCACACATGCTCCTGTGCCGGAGGACGCTACTTGGGGAATATGGATGAATGCACGATGAAGTAAAGGGAAAACAAAATTATTTTATATTGACAAAGAAGAAGATGGTTCATGTATGACTGGAACATGAAAGGCAGCTCCCAAAATGCCTTTTCAGAGGTGAAGGGAAGAGAAGGGCTGGAGGAAGGTGAGGAGGAGACCAGGAGAGGCAGGAAGTGAATGGGGATGCTGAGGAAGCTGATCCCAGAGGCAGGAGGAAGCCGGCCCCCACGGGGACAGAGATGCCCGGACAGCTGCTGATTATCCCACCGCACAGGACACAGCACTGCAGGGCCTAGGGGAGAGAAGAGGGAAAGGGGAGAACGGGAGAAAGGGAAAAGGAAAGAAGGAAGGAAGAAAAAAAAGAAGGGAGGAAGGAAGGAAGGAAAGAGAGAGAGAAAGAAAGAAAGAAATGAAGTTTCGCTTCTTAAATAAAGAAAAGAGAGAGAGAGAAAGAAAGAAAGAAATGAAGTTTCGCTTCTTAAATAAAGAAAAGAGAGAGAGAGAAAGAAAGAGAAAGAAAGAAAAAAAAAGAAAGTCTGGCCCCATCCCTCCCCTCTCCTCCCGGCTTCTTTTGGGTAAGACTTTGAAGTCACTTATAACACAAGCTTGAGATTGGCAACTGCAGGCCTTATGGTTAAAGAATCCACTATTATTTGTGAACAGTATTTTGATGTTCTGGGAATACATAACAGTTTGATGTGGTGTAGAGATCAAAGCAAAGCCCAGGAAGGGGGAAGCGAATTTAATGGAAACTTTGAAAAGATATGTGTGCATGTGCGTGTGGGTGTATATATATTTAGGCCCAATTTTAAATCTCCCACAAAGTGAGAGTTGCAAAGAGTCACTGGGATCTGAAGACACAGCCCTGAGCTCAGGACAGCACACCTGGAGGATAGCCAAGTGCAGGCGCATACCAGGCAGCCACCTTCCATCTTAGGGTGCAGGGACTTGGCAAATGCATTGGGCTACAGGCCCATGAAGTCCAAAATCCTGCTCTGAAGGTGGCCAGTAAGGAGGCGTGTGCCATGTGTGTGTTTGTTTAGCAGAGGTAGCACACCTGGCTGGGCAATTGTGCAATGTGATACCACAGGGGGAAAATTTCTTCCTGATCTCAGCTTGTGATCAGACTCTGCCCTGAAGCATAAGGCTTAAGTGTCCTTGCAACTTTCATCCAGAAGAAAGACAAACACACAAACTATCCCTCTCAATACCAGCCAGGGATCATAAAAATGGAGGAAGTTCAGAAAAGACCCTTGGCATGGATAGTGTCTTTGGTAACTAAGTGTCACCTTTGCTACATGGAAGACTGGTTGGAAGTGAGGCTATTCCTCAACAGCCCTGATCTCCTGTGATTTTAGCTAAAAAGTAAGAAAGAAAGAAAGAAAAGAAAAGAAAAGAAAGAAAGAAAGAAAGAAAGAAAGAAAGAGAGAGAGAGAGAGAAAGATGAAAGAAAGAAAGGAAGGAAGGAAGGAAGGAAGGAAGGAAGGAAGGAAGGAAGGAAGGAAGAAGAAAAGAAAAGAAAGAAAGAAAGAAAGAAAGAAAGAAAGAGAGAGAGAGAGAGAAAGATGAAAGAAAGAAAGAAAGGAAGGAAGGAAGGAAGGAAGGAAGGAAGGAAGGAAGGAAGGAAACAACGGTCACAATATTTCATTGAACTTTCAAAAGGAGAGGACAGAACTGAGGCCACCAGAGGTGGAAAAAGGGGTGGGGGACGGGAGTTAGCAAGAAATTGGTAACAGGCCCCCCAAAATGATGACATTGTGTCCTGTCGAATATACTAATAACTATCATGATTTGCACACACTGCACACAGGTATTGATATTCAACACTGTACCCCACAGATATGTACACTTAATGTTTCAATGAAAAACAGAGTAATTTGCTAAAATATAACAGTGTACCCTTTTGTAAGGCTGGCCACATAAAAACAGTGAGAAGTCCTTGAGCAAATCACACATCACAATTTAGGGTCTGGAAAATATGTTAACTTTTGCTGGGATCGGGGGATGAGAGAGTGCCCTTCCAGCTGCACAAGGCACTTGTTATCCCACTCTGATTTATACTGCAAGATCTCATGAAAAGTCCTAAAATTTGCTCCAAGGCAGGTCAATTTTTAAGCAACTTCAAGTGAAAACAATTACCGACAGCCCTAGAATCACGGTGGTTCAAGTTTATTCCTAGGCAGGTTGCTAGAGCTAAAATGGTAATTTGCCACAGAACTAAGTGGGAGACCATCTCAAGATTAGATGGTGATATACTAATTATGAGGAGCCTGAGGTCCCCGTGTTCCCGGAACAGTACGCTAACCACTGGGTCTGGTAAGGCTGGAAGGGAGAGAAAGTGGAGGGGGAAGGAAATGGCCTCTATATCAACGGCTGGGCCATGAAGATGTTGAGCAAGGGTTTTGCTAGTAACTGTGGGAGGAAACGTGACAGCAGCACGTTGTCCAAGCACGAGGTGTATAAGTTGAGTGTTCGTGACAGAGCACACCGTTCGTGGCCACTCCTACCTTAGCGGCTTCCTAAGTGTGTATTTTCACATTTTCACACAGACCTATGCCCTTCTGCTCCCCCAGTGGCCTAGACCAGCACCCCGGTAACGACGCCCTCTTAGAGCCTATCTGAGCAAGACAGCCCTTGGACTCCCTGTGAGGACAGAGGCCAAGAGGAGCAGCGTGGAGACCGGCCCACCTGCAGCCAAGATGAGGTCAAGGCCAGCAGGCTGGCAGGCAGCCGCAGTGTGGGCCGGGAAAAGACAGCCCCTGGCAGGTGGGCAGAAAAACTCGTGACAGGTTTGGGGGAAGTGTAAAAGGACTCTTGCTGGGGTCTGGCTGGGCTTAGGAAGTTGAAACTTTTCACATACCCTAATGTTCCGAATCCCAGCTGTATGTCAATGGCGACAAGAATAAGGAGAAAACGAGCCATTTGGGCTTGCTTGGAAGACCCAGGTGTGTCTGCTTGCATCTGGACATACCTGACTTCTCCCGATTAGCCTAGTGCACACTTATCAGATCACACCTCTCAGATTCACGACCTTGACACACTCTCCTACCAGTCCTGTCTTTAAACGAATACCACTGAGCTAGCCACTGGAAACAGAAATGTCAGCCACAGGGTATGAATCAACCAAACTTCAAAAAGCTTCAGTATGTTTATGATAATACCCTAAATATATAATAGCTGCTTTAGGGATTTATGCCTTCGAATACTTAGATGAATAGGTAAATCACCTCCCCCTCTGCAAACTAGCATTTGGGTTCCCAAGTTCAGCAAAGCAGGGGTCCTATGATGTGTCGATCCTTGCTGGAACTTCTTTCCACATTCAGATGACATAGCTGAAAACTGGTGCGTGCCTGTTTCTGCTACTGTTGGGTTTTTAATGGAAGAGAGCTCTTTCTTGTTACTAGGATGTCGTGCCTCTACTGTGTTAGCAGCTGCTGTGTTAAAAAACAGGTGCCTCTTATAATCCTCTCACTGGATCAGTTTGCTAGCCTGGCAAGGCCTTATTAGTATTGTTTTTATTTATTTATTTTTGTCCCACGTAAGTCAGATACTGCCAAGAGATGTTGATGAGCAGGATTAATGGGAGAGGAGATGGTAGCTTTTCTTGGTGGGTTTCTGTTACAAATCTAAGAGTCTCTATCATAAAGATAGTGCTAAGTAAAACTGTTCAGGATACAAGTCATAGGGGACAATCACCAAAAGGATAGCAAATGAATGGTTCTGCCACGTCACCTCTCTGTCATTCTTCAAAGGCCAACTTGAAGCCAACGCTGCCACAAAAAGCCATCCAGGACTAAGGGTAGAGAGATGACCCCTCTCAGGTCTATGCACACTAAGAGACTTGTCCACTGTCGCTTCCAAAGGCTCCCGGGTCCGAAGCTTTGGGAGGTCAGATGTGCTGTCATTTCCAGTGCAGTGGCCACACCTATCTCTCACGCTTACCCTTCTCCACCCTGGCTGTCATGGTCTTCCTTCTGGCCCCAGGCCTTTCAGTTGTCTCCTATCCCATCTTCCTGCCTCTACTCCTGTCCCCTCTGATCCAACCTGGAATAGTTTTTTGCAAATAACAGTTTCATCATGTCACTCTCCTTCTCATACTGCAGTTCAGCATGGAACCCAGCTCTTCCTCATGACATGCAGGACCTCGACATCTACCTTTCTAGTATCATCTCCAACCTCACCTTCCACATTATGTTCCAACCAATAAATACCTGCTCCTGTCCCAGGCTGCATAATGAACTTTTGTGCCTGGAATCTTCCCCTGATCCTCTTTGTGTGTACGTGTCTGCTCAGCACTTAAGCCTCATTGGTGCACCATAGGTATTGGGGATGGCAATGTGTTTGCCCTGCCATGTGGTCCTGACAGCTTCAGCAGGTCTCTGCCTTTCTTCCTTCCTCTATCCTCAAGGGGTATTTGCTCAGGATTTCAACTGTGCAAGGTCTTCATCTTATGAGTCACAGAGGCTAACATCCACTAAGCCCGTAACAGAAGCTTAATAAATACTTGCTGATCAAAAAAATTATCTTCAACTAATACGCATCAGCCCTCCTCTGTGCCAGGTGCCGGGCTGGACACTAGAAATATAAAAATGAATCCATCAGACTCCTGCCCTCAGTGAGCTTTCACTCTAGTGAGGATGGTAAACAACTAAACTGTACCCAGATCATGGCCAACAGCAGAGGCCTGGTCAATTAGCTGAGGGAACACTGTGCCTGGCAGCCACAGGGAAGGCTTAAGACATGGGCTTCAAATGACAAGTTGGCTGCTAGGCAGAAAGAGGATCAGGGGAAGATTCCAGGCACAAAAGTTCATTACGCAGCCTGGGACAGGAGCAGGTATTTATTGGTTGGAACATAATGTGGAAGGTGAGGTTGGAGATGATACTAGAAAGGTAGATGTCGAGGTCCTGCATGTCATGAGGAAGAGCTGGGTTCCATGCTGAACTGCAGTATGAGAAGGAGAGTGACATGATGAAACTGTTATTTGCAAAAAACTATTCCAGGTTGGATCAGAGGGGACAGGAGTAGAGGCAGGAAGATGGGATAGGAGACAACTGAAAGGCCTGGGGCCAGAAGGAAGACCATGACAGCCAGGGTGGAGAAGGGTAAGCGTGAGAGATAGGTGTGGCCACTGCACTGGAAATGACAGCACATCTGACCTCCCAAAGCTTCGGACCCGGGAGCCTTTGGAAGCGACAGTGGACAAGTCTCTTAGTGTGCATAGACCTGAGAGGGGTCATCTCTCTACCCTTAGTCCTGGATGGCTTTTTGTGGCAGCGTTGGCTTCAAGTTGGCCTTTGAAGAATGACAGAGAGGTGACGTGGCAGAACCATTCATTTGCTATCCTTTTGGTGATTGTCCCCTATGACTTGTATCCTGAACAGTTTTACTTAGCCCTATCTTTATGATAGAGACTCTTAGATTTGTAACAGAAACCCACCAAGAAAAGCTACCATCTCCTCTCCCATTAATCCTGCTCATCAACATCTCTTGGCAGTATCTGACTTACGTGGGACAAAAATAAATAAATAAAAACAATACTAATAAGGCCTTGCCAGGCTAGCAAACTGATCCAGTGAGAGGATTATAAGAGGCACCTGTTTTTTAACACAGCAGCTGCTAACACAGTAGAGGCACGACATCCTAGTAACAAGAAAGAGCTCTCTTCCATTAAAAACCCAACAGTAGCAGAAACAGGCACGCACCAGTTTTCAGCTATGTCATCTGAATGTGGAAAGAAGTTCCAGCAAGGATCGACACATCATAGGACCCCTGCTTTGCTGAACTTGGGAACCCAAATGCTAGTTTGCAGAGGGGGAGGTGATTTACCTATTCATCTAAGTATTCGAAGGCATAAATCCCTAAAGCAGCTATTATATATTTAGGGTATTATCATAAACATACTGAAGCTTTTTGAAGTTTGGTTGATTCATACCCTGTGGCTGACCAAATGCCTCTTCATGTAAGCCCGCCTAAAAACCAAACCAAAACATTGCCCAGTTTAGAATGCAGACAATAACAGAGAAGCAAATAAACAATATCTTAAGTTATCTTTTCCGTTCATTCATCACTGAAGACACACACACGCGCACAAAATCTACCAACATATAAACACCACAGGCACACTATTTCATAGCTGCAATTTGTACACATTACCTTTTCAGACCAGACCAGGGAGATGCTTTTAGAAACAGCTTGTTAACAGCCCCTCACACTGCTGTTTAACAATCCCTTTATAGCCCATCACAAAGCCAACCCTCCAAGGAGACATATTTCACATCTATATGTAAGGTTCTTTGCCACAACAAGGCTGGGTTTTGTGTAATCTTTTCCTCTATATGCTAGAAAACAGATACCACAATTTGTGTAACTTATGATCCTATGAACACGCAATACATGTGCATATATGCAAAGAAAGTCATGAGAACAAACCCTTGGAATAAAAGCAGAATGATGCCCAAGAAAACACAAGCCACACCATATAGTCCCGGACTAGAGCTAAAAATAGCACAGAAAGGCATTGTCAGCTACCCTCTTTCTGTTCTCCCTAGAACATGCTAATTCTAACCTCAGTGTTGGTTCTTAAGCTTGAGCCTTCAATAGCTTTACCTAGGAACCATTCTCTGACCCAAAGAAGCTACTCTCTAGGCTTTGGAGTGTGGAGAAATCTTTCAATGTGCTTCAATTACGAGGCCACTAATGCACACAAATGCAGACAAAGAGTGAGCCTGAAACTGTGAATTTTCCCCCAAAGCCTCACATTTGTGCCCTGGGGACACTAGGACCATCTGAGAGATGTCCCTTCTGGCAAATGGTATAACAGAAACCCCTGAAGTGCTAAGCATGGTCAAGTGCCCAGCGAGCAGCCAGCTGGACTAACACTCACCTCCCCTGCCCAGTGTGCAGCCCAACTGCCCCAAAGAAGTCGAACCTCGTCAGCACAGATCCAACTTGAGGTCCCAAAAAGATTAAGGGAAGAAAATCCCAATAAGACACTAAGAAGAATCACAGACACCAATTTGGACACCAGAGCTGTAAAATGACTTCTTTCCAATGATCCACTTGGCATTTTGCCTGGCAGCCCACAACCCATGCAAAGACGTAGGGTAACTGGGTTTGCCCAAACTAGACTGTGCGGGTAGTCCTAAAGTACACCCAAATAAGAAATAGGCTATGTAGTGAACTCACATTCACCTATAACCTAGATATAAACAAACAAGTGGCAAGAGGACTATATTCTCATCCATCCACATCTCCTCCATGGTAAATCTTCAAAGACCACAGCTGAAATGAAAATGGACACAGACCATCTTTCCCTTGAATAAGACTGCTCAACATGATGGCTAACCACAAAAGCACACACAGGCATTCCCCTACTTTAAGGAAGCTCCGCTTGGCCATTTTACCGAGTTTTTCAAGACAGACAAATTCTCAGAAGAGCTGGCTAACACTGACTGTGACTCCTGCCACTGGGCCCACCTCTTCCCCCTTTGTTGAAATAACAAGGCTTTTCAGTGGGGTCTGCAGGGCTCTCTACCTCTCCTTCTTCTTGTATTTTTAAGGGTTTCTTTTTACCCCGAGGCCTTGTCCCTCATATCTCCCAGTAGAGCACACTGCCTTGCACCCAGACAGTAATAAATAAAGATGCTGCTGTCTATGTCAGTGGCTCCTTTGTTCATTTCCTAAGGGTGGGTAGCTTAGAAAACACAAGGTGCCAGGAAGGGTGGGAACATGCAAGATGGATATGCTAATAGGTGCCCTACTTGAGATATGACCTAACACTTAGGTCTCTTTGCCCATCTCCCTGCCTGTTGGGTGCAAGTTAAAGATACCCTTACAGCATGCTGAAGAAGATTAGAGGATCATCACTCCGGCCTTCCTGTGCTCGCCAACATTTCCCCTGGATTCCATCGTGTTCCAAAGCTGTGTCTGACCTACAGCTGACTTCTGCCTGCAGAGAAGTACAACCTCACCTCCTAACTCACAGCCCTGCCAATAGCACAGAGCCTCGGGGGGGGTGGGGGGATGCAGGGTCCAAAATTATAAAACTCAGACAGTGAGCCTTTGTCTCTCTGGGTCTGTAAGGAAAAACTCTTACCTTTCCCACTAGTATGGTCTCTTCTTCCACCTCACCCTAAATTATCAGAGTCAGCAGACTAAGGCAAGGACTAAGTGGCACAAAGTCAAATATGGAGCTGGCAGCTTTCCAGGGGATTTGAGGTGTAGTCAACCAAATCAGGTCTTTCAGGTCTCAAAGTCGGGGAGAAGAGACTTACCCAAACTGGGGAACCTATGCTATTCAGATTTCATCCCCAAAATGACAACTCTCCCACCGGGTTCATCACACTTTGAATAAAGACCAGATCAAAATATGCACGGTGAGAGTGACCTCTGACCTACTGTCCCCACCCATCACCGGCTATTAGTGTCACTCAGGATCCATTAGTCAGGAAAATCTTGGGTCTCACTAGCACAAAGCACCAGTCAAGTGAACTCATGACCCAGATTGTTTTAAATCTCCCAGATCTCAAGTGAAAAGGAGGACACAGCAGCTACAAAATGCACACGGGGTCCAATCCTTCAGACTTTCCATCGTCCCAAAACTAGGTGTGCCAAACAACCCTGTGGCTAGGACTTGGGCACATATACACAAAGAGGCCCAAAGGAAAGAGAATTCACCTCTATCCCTTTGGGTGACTGGCCTGTGATCATAAATCAGCACATGAAAATAACTAGCTGGACCATCAGGGTAAGTCCAGGAACTCTACAGTGTGATTTGCTCTGGCAGGAGTCTGATCTGATGGTCAAGGAGAGTCTAGGAAAGACAGATGGTCTAGAAATAACAGTAAATAATGAAGCAACTAGTGTTGAGAGAATTTTCCTTCCCCAGTCTGAACTCCTCAAAGCAGTTAGGAAAAGAGCCTGGAGAACTCCCACCTACCTTTATATGAAGTCTCTATTACATTCTTCTTGCCCCCCCAGGGTGGGTCTACTTGGCCGGGTGTTAATTCTCAGGCTTGAGACAATATGACTGTCAACTGTCTCTTGGCCTTGATTCTTCCTTAGAGAGCAGCACTGTCCCGGCCGCACCTGCGGTGAGGTGGACTGGCCCAGGGTGGGTCTACTTGGCCGGGTGTTAATTCTCAGGCTTGAGACAATATGACTGTCAACTGTCTCTTGACCTTGATTCTTCCTTAGAGAGCAGCACTGTCCCGGCCGCACCTGCGGTGAGGTGGACTGGCCTGGACCCTCCCTCTTCTCTTCTCCTCTCTCAGTAGTGCCAGAGCTTCAGCTGCCACACCCAGACTCACACTGTCACTAGGGAACAAGGGGAAGTGTTTGAGGAAATGGGTAACTTCAGACACAAACAGGCTGTTTTCTGGAGTTTGATGTTTTTAATTACAGGACTGATTTCTATCTGTCGCTCATTTCTTCCAGGAAATACCAGTTAGAGTCAGCAGCTCACGGTTGGTTACTGCTTCCTCGCATGTCAGGGACGTGAGAAGCAGGGATCGCTGACCTCATGCTACAGATAAGTCTCAAGAAAGATAAAGCTACCTGGCCTGTCACAACCCACTGGACAGGGCACAGGCCGCTGAGGAGAGAATCACAAACTTCCACTTGCAGTTTCCAGGAGCTGTGAGGAGGATCGGTTTTTCTCCAAACCCAAGTTCTTTCTTCAACAGTCTGCAGGTGCCCACCCCTATTTCATAAGGTGGGAAGCAGAGGCAGCAAACACTCCCTCTGCTGTCCTCCAGCAGGGTCACGTTCCAGCCACTTAACATGTGCATAACAAAGGAAGGTTTGGGATCATATTTTAAGTCCACAGCAAGATGAAGACAGGTGCTAAAAAGAGATACTTCAGTCCCCTGACATCTACTAAAAACTAAGGGTCCCTCATGACCCAAAGTAACAAATTTGGCTTTTTCAAACCTTTCTGTATTAAACTTCCACTAAGGGCCATCTTGAAACTGGAAATTCACCGGCCCACAGCAAACAGTGTGTGCTCTGTGGTCAGACAGACATGGAATCGCCTGTTAAACAAAAGCAGACGAGAGAACTGATGCCCTCTTCCAAGTCTCACCCCGTCGCAAAGAATAAGCGACTGTATGAACACGCAGATCCCTGAATAGGTTCGAATACTTGAGTGCTGAGTAATAACGCTAGTTAGAGTCCCAGTCCAGCACTTCCAGCTTGGGTTTTTTCCTTTTCTTTCATCTCTGGAAACTTATTCAGAACAATACTAGCTATTCCCTCAAAACACTGCTGTAGGGTGTAAAAAGCATTTGCTATTATCATGTAATAGCTGTTGGTTCATCTCTCCTGTTGTTGAGGCTTGTATTCAATTAAAGTTAAAATAAGAGCTTCTCTGAGCACAGACTGAGGGACCCCAACCCTATGTAAAACTCAATGGGATAGTGCTAAGAGCACTGTGCTGGGAATCAGCCGACTTGGGAAGCCTAGATTTTAGCTCAGGTAGAAATACCAACCAGCCATGTGAGCTTGAGCAAGACGGCTAACATCTCTGGCCTCTATATTCTTCAATGTATAATGAAGGCACAGGACTAGAAAATCTCTAGCCCTTTCTAGATCCACATGTTGAGGAAAATATATATAGGGTGAGAAGAATTAACTTTTTTAACAGTGTAACTGACCTATCCCAACAACCCCAGGAGACTCTATCTTTATTACCACTTCCGATGAGTGAACAGGTTCATGATTAAGTAACCTGAATGAGTTCAAGTTCAAGAACCAGGTTCACGGGTCTGTCTACTCCAGGGTCTGTGCTCTTCCCCCAGGAGCACTCCACAGTATGGCAATGAGGTGGAGCCCTCTTCTTGGCAACTTACAATCCCCTTAAGGGAAGTTCACTTTACAGGTGAAAACCAAAGAACAACATAACACAGAATAAAATTCAAATAAAAATCTAAAGCAGTGGTAATTAGAACTACATTGTAGCAACACTTGCATCACTGAGCACACTTACCGAGGGCACTCACCTTTTTTTGGGTCATTCAGGAAAAGAGGTTGTTTTCCATACATCTGATTCCCACAGACAAAGGTAAAATACCCCCGAGGAATACAGAAGGCCTCATGAGGGTACAGATGGACTGGCTAGTTCTTTTGTGTCTTCATTGGGGAGTATTTTTCATAAATCATTCATCTAGATAACTGAAGCTTATTAGCCTTTTAAAACTTAACGTTATTTTTATGCCAGCCATTTTTGTGGAATATCTTTCCAAAATACATTGCATTGTTTCCTCACTCTTTAAAGAGTGATTTAAATCTCCATAATTTAAACTCTGTCTTTAAATTGGAAGTCATAATTATGAACATTAATATCATCAGTCACTGTGTGGCGTCATACAAAGGGTTTTAAACCCAACATATGAGCCATAACAAGGAAACTATGCTTTCTGAATTCTGTTTTGTATCATTTTTTTCTCTGCCACGGTGTTAGAGGAACACAGACCTCAGATAAAACACCTGATTCTGACTCTGGCTTGGCCACAATTAGCACTGTGATCTCAGGCAAGCTATTTAAATGCCACAGTTTTCTCATCTGTTTCATAAGAAATTTGGATTATTCATGAGAAATTTCTAAATCCCTTCACATTACCTCCAAAACACATCTCTCTCTCTCTCTCTCTGCTTCCTTCCCTACATGTGCTCTAATAACTCCCTTCACTAAAGCACTTCAAGTTCAGAAATTTATGAAGTCTGGTGGCCAAAATTCTCTCTTTACTCGAGTAAATTAGAACAAGGCCTGTATGGTCAGGCCATCACGAAAAAGGAGAAGAAAAAAGATTATTCCTTTGGTAGTGGGGGAAATCAGGAAATATCTGAAAAGACTTCAAATAGATTCCTAAAAATCACACAGTATTAGGGATATACACAAGGGATGGTTAAGAATAAGAAAAAAAAGAAAAACCCCGAAAAACACTGTGTTCATGAACTGCATAAAAGGCTTTAAAAGAAAAAAAAAAAAAAAAGGTTGTGCAAGAAGAAGAGACTGATTGGGGAGTGATGCAGGCAAAGAAGGTGTTTGGCCCCATCCAACTTTCAACCTCTTAAGGAAGGAGTAATCAGGCACGGGGGGAAATAAGTAGGGGAAAAAGCAGAGAAGGAAACGAAAGTTTGTGAGAAGAAATGAAGTGCCCCAAATGAAACCCACCGAAAGACAAAATATCAGTACAGAACATCAGGGATTGGTGTAAAAATGGAGGACTTGGATGTTCACTACAAATGGGTGGCTCAGTGTGACCATCTGTCCCCACTGCCTGTGGGATGGCTGGGAATACCCCACCTTCAGAGGAGACCAGAGAGCATAGGAAATTCAGGGCCTCCGCAAGCACCTCTGCCGGCTCTATTCCAGCTTCCAGAATGATCCACCAGTCCCCAGCACTCCGTTTCCTAATTTTCTTCACAAATGGCTGTACTTTGGAATACAGTCATGGAAAATACTTTGGATTGTAGTCCCATGATATAGATTCTGTCCCTCACCTTGCCGCTTACAGCTGGGAGATCTTGGGCCAATACATCACTTAAGCTCTCTGGCCTTCAGTTTCCTCATTTGTAAAATGGGGAGAAAATCTGCATCCCTGAGAGAGTTGCGAAGAGTCAATGAGATAAGTACATAACACACTGAGCACAAGGACCAGCACGCAGGAGTAGTCAATAAATGATGGCGGTGATGACAGGAGGGGAGAGGTGCCTCGCGAACAGTCAATCATTACACGGTCGTCAGCTCGTTCCAGTTGTTGTAGGAGGAGGACCACTAAAACAGCAAACACTTTTAATTCCACGGAATTTATAAAGTTCCGAAAACCAAGTGCTCCAAAGCTTTCCATAGGACTCCCGGAGGAGCCCACACTTAACAGGGGTAATGCCTCTGCCCACGGTCTGAGAACTGCGGATCATCTGGACAAAGACCAGGCTGAACTGTATGTTTTCACTATCTAAGAAGAAAGGATTATTAATCAAATGAACAAAGCAAATACTACACTTGTGGTGCTATTTGGACACTAAGGAACGACTTCCAGCACACAACAGCACTCGCTCACCTCACCCGCGGACAGCGTGCGACACAAGCCATTTCTGCCTAGTCACTGAGGCTCAGCCTGAGACGCCCCGGGACCCAGTGCTTTATTGGTCTGGTTCTTATAGGTTCAGAAAATCAATAAAAATGTGGCGTGCGACACAAGTCATTTCTGCCTAGTCACTGAGGCTCAGCCTGAGATGCCCCGGGACCCAGTGCTTTATTGGTCTGGTTCTTATAGGTTCAGAAAATCAATAAAAATGTGTTTGTTTTTAATAGGCTATAATGCTAACTTCTCACTAATTTAGTCTAGTCTTTCTCTCCCCAAATACCAGGTTTGGCAGTGAACAGTCTTTTAGCAGGGCCCTATCTGGCGTGGGAACCCTGAGTAAACTCACATTCATTCTATTCAAAAAACACACCCAGAGGTTGGTTCCTACACATGTCTAACAAATACAGAGGCAGTGATGCACTCTGCCTGAAACCAGCTCCAGAGCTTTTTCTAAAGTCGCATTCGCAAAGAGATTTATGTCATTTGTATACCCCACAGCCTAGGGGGCTCATTTGACACTGATTCACTCAGATGGGAGAGCCACACCAAAGGAGTATCCTAAGGAGGATGCTTTCCAAAGCCACTTCTCTAGGACCAGCTGCCATGTTTTTAGCTTTTATTGTTTGAAACACAAAGCTTACTACACATAAATTAAGGTATAAATAGTTTTGGCTGACCATGGATGAAAGCGCCTATGACCCACTCGTGGATTCCTCAGAGGGGGCCTGACAGCAGATTCCAGTGTCTTCAGCCCAAAGCAGAACTACCAGGTCCTCATGCACTGTAAAAAAAGGATTGCTGCAAATAGTGGCGCAAATACAAGTTCATGAGCTCTTCTTCCCTCATCCCCTACCTCCTACCACTTCCTCTTCTCACACCTGACGAGACCCTCGTGGCCCGATGCTCCCCCCACACACCATCTTCTTTGGCACATACCTCTGTGCCCTCAGACCAGCTGGCTTGTGATTAAAATGGACCAAGCTAGGAAGTGCCAGAGAGAGTGAAGCCCATTGTATCGAATTTCCCCGGCCTCTTCGAGGGACACGCCATGAACCCAGAGAATGCGGCGCGGTGGCCTGAGCATTGGTAGGCCTATGTGGCTCCAGACCCAGCTCAGTCACCAGTGGGCTGAAGCCATCCACTTCACTCTGGATCTCTCCTCTCTACAGAAATAGGGGGCTGGCCCAGGTGGTCTCTAAGGGCACTAAACTCTGAATGCCTAAAAGTTCGTTTTTAGCTTTTATTGTTTGAAACACAAAGCTTACTACACATAAATTAAGGTATAAATAGTTTTGGCTGACCGTGGATGAAAGCGCCTATGACCCACTCGTGGATTCCTCAGAGGGGGCCTGACAGCAGATTCCAGTGTCTTCAGCCCAAAGCAGAACTACCAGGTCCTCATGCACTGTAAAAAAAGGATTGCTGCAAATAGTGGCGCAAATACAAGTTCATGAGCTCTTCTTCCCTCATCCCCTACCTCCTACCACTTCCTCTTCTCACACCTGACGAGACCCTCGTGGCCCGATGCTCCCCCCACACACCATCTTCTTTGGCACATACCTCTGTGCCCTCAGACCAGCTGGCTTGTGATTAAAATGGACCAAGCTAGGAAGTGCCAGAGAGAGTGAAGCCCATTGTATCGAATTTCCCCGGCCTCTTCGAGGGACACGCCATGAACCCAGAGAATGCGGCGCGGTGGCCTGAGCATTGGTAGGCCTATGTGGCTCCAGACCCAGCTCAGTCACCAGTGGGCTGAAGCCATCCACTTCACTCTGGATCTCTCCTCTCTACAGAAATAGGGGGCTGGCCCAGGTGGTCTCTAAGGGCACTAAACTCTGAATGCCTAAAAGTTTCCTGATTCTATTGTCAGAGAAACAGGGAGAAACTGGGAAGCCTACTAATCTGAACCTTTTAAAGTGACTCCTCAAGGCCCTTTGTTGTATCTTTCAATCGATTCCTTTTTTCATTTATTTGCTTATTTAGACACAAAAGCAGTTTTTTAGAATTTTATCAAAATAATAAAATATTTTTATACCAAAATTCTATTAAAAACAAATTTTGGACAGATACCCAGAGAGTGCTCTAACCTTCTCTGAGGTAGTAGAGTGGCCCTAGTAAATGTGTCCTACAAGCCAGTGGAAGAAGGTGTTAAATCACCCAGAGATTACACACGGACAGACAGAGGACAGGGCACTGGCCTCCTCCCATCCCTTACGTCAAATCAGCAAACATTACAGAGAAACACTTTTGTGGCAGCTGCCAAGCTAGGTACTAGGGCACAAGATAATCATCATTAAATCCAAGGAGCTCAGAGTCCAGTAGGAGAAATCTAGAGCCTCCCAGTTAGTGGCAAAATAAAAAAAGAGATTTCATTCTGCTACAAAAGCAGACTGATGCGGAAGATGGAGAAGAGGGTCCAGGGACATTACGCAACTAGTTTTTGTATTCTGGATAGCGCTGGCTGACCAAAGCCCTGCGCCAAGCCTGAGGAAGGACCGTGTCTGCTGGGCCATAACCACTTTCCGCTGCAACTTGGCTGAACTTAAAACTGAACAGGTGACTTGAAGGTGAAGGCTGATGATAGAAAAGGCGGCCTCTTCCTCCTTCCTGTGACCAGCAGTCAGCCGCACAATCCTCTGAGAAAAACATTTGACTTTTTGTCAAGGGAGCCAATCCTGTCCTTACACTTAAACAACCCCAAATGGTCAAGAATGGAAGCATTTAAACTCCCATGGGGAGAGTGTCACGAGGGGGCAGCCCAGTGCACAGAAAACAGTGGGACTCAATGATAGTTTCAGTGACCTCGGGCTAGTCAATCTCCCTTCTGTTGTAACAAGTGTGTGCCTAATATTAACATGTCTAGGTGATGGGAAGACGCTTAAAGAACACAAAGGAAATATACAAAGCTCTTCTCAGGCAGTCACTGTCAACCCACCACTTAAGCAATCTTTACAAAGGTGTCACTGATCGACCAATTCAGAAACTTTCACCTTGGAAACTCCACCCACATCGGACATACTCTTTTCTAGCAGAACAGACACTGCTCAGAAGTAAACAAAGTACTTCCCTCTGCGGATGCCGCTGGTCGGGCTCCTCCACACTCCATCTCACCAGCTGCTGAGGAATGTGCTGCCTGCTGGCCAGCTGCTCCTAAGTAAGCAACCAGAGCAACTGAGCAAGGTTTCGGGAGTTCAGAGGGGGGCGAGAGTGATCTCTCCCATGCAGAGAGCCTTCTGTGTCACGGGTCTTTGGTACATCAGATTCATCAGCTCATCCTTGAAAGCCTCTGACATTCATTCTCCACTCCACAGAAAAGTTTGTCATTCGCTGGACTCTAGAAGCAGCCGCTCTATAAGCAACATGCTTGTGGGCTACCAGCAAACATTTTTTATTATGCAGTCACTGTACCACATCCCAAGGACTAAATGAAACACACATCACCAGAACATTTTCAGATGACCTGGAATAATCCCGGTCCTTGATCTCCAGCCTTTTTCGGAACATTGTGAATTAAACTCCATGGAAGGATACTGCACATATGTGCACCTCAACACATACACAATATTAGCAACATTCACATACTGGTTCCATTAAGAACGATCCAAAATAAAAGTGATACTTTCATTCCTGGTAAAGAACATTAAATCTATTTTAATTACATGGAAATACACAGTAATGCAAAGAGGCGCCCAAAAAGAAGTGTCTAAGCAATAAGGAAAAAAAAAATCGTATGCAAATGACAGGCACAATTTTTATGTCACATGTAAGAAAGGGTTTTGTTCGGGTTTGGGATTGGTTCTGTACACATGTGTAAGGATAGGGACTACTGTACTTTTTCCACTAAAGCACAATGAAGCACTTCTGTCTCCAGCACACGACCATAAGCCCATCAGAAAAGTGGGGGTGCAGTCTCCTCAGAAAACGTATCAAGAAAAGTCACAGAAAGGATTGCTTTTTGTTGTTTTCACCCAAAATTACTGCCCCGTAGTTTGTCCAGATTTTCCTGATGTCAGGTTTACTGCCACTGAGCTAAATACAATTTACTGATTTAATACCCTATTATATAGTTACCTCTGTTTGTGTTATGAAGTGTCAAATAAATTAGATTATCTATACCACAAGATTTTCCTGAACTCGACGCAGAATCTAATTTATACCACAAAAGAAATTGGTTTTGAAGTATCAAAGTACCCTAGGTTCTTCAGTGTGACATCTCCTCCACATCCACAGACATATTGCCACCCCCAGATGTACAAACACAGAGCTCAGAAGTTCCATTGGGCATTTTTGTGAGGCAAAAACAAAGAAACCCAACCCACCAACTGAGTCCACATTAGCCTTACCTCAAACCCATGAAAATCTTTCCTGATAAAAACACTAAAATCTGACTCTAATTATGAAAACCTAGTAAGTGGAATAAAATACTGCCTTTCCCCTAAACAGATCCTAATTGGAAAGCAGTGTTAAAACAGGAAAGGTTTTTCTAACTCCTCACAGACGAAGAAAACAGGTTATTTGTCCATTGTTTCTGCAGTTCCATTCAGTAAACACACATTAAACAGGCCAACCTCAAACAACAAACCTCAGCCGCTTCAGCGGCTCACAGGAGAAGGCTTTCCACCTGAGTACTGCTGGAACGGTGAAATGTCCAAAGTGGACAACAAATGCAGCGATGGAAAAAATAACTGGGGGAGGTGGACAAATCATCCTGCCTCCCAATGGTGGCAAACTTTACAACAACTTTTTAGAAGCAACAAACCGCAGCACCACAGTCTTTACAGATATATAGACAAATGCAGACATACAACTATTTAGAAGCCAAGTACTATGTTTGCAAACATCCACTATCCTGCAACGTACAGCACTGCAAAACATGGCCAGAAAGCTGGGAGATTTCTGCTCTTACATATCCTCCCCGCACTGTCAAACAGAGGTCATTTTGCCTGGTCACTTAGTTCTTTCTCTCCCTGCATCACAAGAGTTTTCTACTTTGGGATTACTCAACTTGCATACGCATCGGAGTAAGATAACTATTCAGCAACTTTATTCACCTTGGTTTAAAAAAATTCATTGTGCAATGCCCAGGAAAAGCTGACACCAGGACTGTCTCTCCGACAACGCTTGCAATTACAATCGGAGGAGGGGAAAAAATCCTGTCTGATCAGATCAGACCCAGGGAGTCCTCAAAAAAAAAAAAAAAAAAAAAAAAAAAAAAAAAAAAAAAAAAAAAGAAAGAAAGAAAAGAAAAGGAAAGGAAAGAAAAGAAAAAAAAAATCATTCCTTTCCCCACTGGGGGCTGAAGAACTTTTTTTTTTAAGGAGACCACCCCTCGGGAACAAAAGTTACATTTCAGTCACATGTTGGGTATAGGAATAGGGAGCAGGTTTTTTTTTTTTTTTTAGTCGCACTAATTACGGGGGTGTTTTACAGTCCCGGAGACGACCGGGTTCCTCCCGGCCAATTGTGACGGGCATTTCATTGTCAAAAAGAAAGGGGGTGGGGTGGGGGCCGAGGAGCCGACAGGGGCTCGGCGGGGGAGAGTAG
>NW_007730501.1:118394-118801 GCF_000696425.1 Galeopterus variegatus
CCGAGGAGCCGACAGGGGCTCGGCGGGGGAGAGTAGCAAGGTTACGCTAAAGGGTACAGCCGCCGCGAGCTGCATGTCCTTCCCTCGCGCCCCAGATAATTGACTGCGAGCAGAGCGACTGCTACAGCCCACTCGGAAGAGCCCAGCACCACTGCCCCGGCCGGTGCAGCTCAAGGTTTTCGACCACGGAGAGGGAGGGGAGAAGATTTTTACCTTGATGCTGCACTGAGCAGGAGTCTCAGACATGTCTCACGGCGACGGAGATCAGGAAGTTCTCAGGGTTTTTCCACTTTCCTCTCCTCTCCCCAGCCCAGAAACGCTCCACGGCCAGCCGGACGCGGTCATTTAAGAAGTTTCTTCCAGCATCTCTCCCGGCAGCCGCCCCGGGGGTCTGCGAGCGCGCGGGG
>NW_007730501.1:119115-143788 GCF_000696425.1 Galeopterus variegatus
CCCCCCCAGCTCCGTCTCTTAGCTACATTGAAATGCACAGGGTTTAAAAAAGATTTCCCTAAGCGCGGATGCAACGAACGTAGTTATGTAGGAAGGGACATTCCGGTAAGGACGCGGAATCCGAAGGAGGAAATAAAACAATAGCCTTTGTTCTGCTTCGCGACCGCTGCCTCTTTAAGAGAATCCACCAGGAAATGGGAGATCGGGTTACAGACTGCACGCGGGTAAACGTGGGGAGAGCGAGCGCCCGAGCGCGACGCCGGAGACAAAGCCGCGGCGGCCGCGCCGCAGACGCAGGGGAAGGCCGGCTGGGGGCTTCCCCTGCAAGGTGGGCGCCCCGAAAAGAGGGGGCGCCGCCGGCGCTCCCCGGCCGCGCGCGCGCTCCGGGAAGGGCCGGCTGCTGGCGGTTATCAAAGGCAGCCGCGCTCCTTTTCCTGACACCCCCACCCCGGTTTCGAAATCCGCTGCCCATTTAAAGCAATAGCGGCCGCTACCAACCGAAATAGGTGACTCGACTACAAAGTTGACAGGACGCGTTCCTGCAGATAGTACCCGTCCCCAGGCCGCTTCTCGGAAGCCGTCATTGGCTGATGAGCTGGCCCTGGGATCCTGCAGGGGGAGGAATATCTGGTTGGAAAAGCAGTTGAAGGGAAATTAAAGCCGGTGGGGCTGAGGGTGGTAGCCCTGAGTACAAGTGGCCTGATTACTCTATTATATTTATTGTTATTTATAGTCTCTTAAAGTGCTCTGGAGTGTCTCCCGCGGCAGACTGAGAACATTATGTTTAAATTCTAAACCCTGCTAGAGCATGCATAGGGGTTTAATGTACGAACCTGTAAAACTAAATGTGTTGTAATTTTGTCTTCTGACAGTAATATATTACGAATATATAAATGCATATGTATCAATATGTATATGTGTACATGTACATATATACCCATATGTTCCCTGCACCGGACCAGGACAGATCCTACCCACTTTTCTTTACCTCTCCGCATTCTGAAATGTGTTCAGACTTTTACAAACAGTACTTTTGTTCATACATTCATCAGAACTCTCTGACCGGAATTTATTAAAGGGGTTGAAATGGGAAAGAGTCCTGTGGCTGGGAAAGTGGGAATGGGTGTTCGTGAACCTCGAGGAACTGCAAAGGGTTTTGCCGCCTGGTGATCCTATCCTCCCCAAGAAATCTCGGTTTTGTCCACACCAGCGCCTCTGTCTTTTGACCACCTGCTCCTCCCCTCAGCAATTATTTATCTATCTACCTTTGCTCCTCTTAACCGATGTTGCAGACATTGGTTCTGATGTCTCATTGCTGGGTTATATCCTATAAATCTTTGCATAGCTTACCTATCAATACCATCTCTGACAATTCAATCTCTAAGCTTCTGTAAAATGGGGGTAAAATAGTACCTATTTCATGAGATTCTAGTACAAAATGAAAAAATATATGCAAAGTGCTTCCTTAGTAGAGCGTCACATATTGTATGTGTTCAGTTAATGTTCACTTCAATTACTATTTAACCCAACGACTGAGTTAACTGTCAACTTCCACTGCTAACTCCTCCTTACCTTCTCCAAGTGATTCACAGAAGTAGTAGTTTGAGGTAGAATGTTTCTGGTTCCAAAGCAAATTCCATAGTTGCAGCTGTGGCAAAAGTTGCATTTAGACCAGGGATTGACAATCTCTGTAAAGGATCAGATAGTAAATATTTTAGGCTTTGTGGACCAAGACGCAAAATTGAGGACATTGAGGAGATACTTATATAAGAAGAGAAAAAACAAATGTCCACTATTTTTTATTGGCAAAATGCAAAGCATAACAGTAATACAAATTTTAATACAGGTCTAATAAGAGGAATTAAATTCTTTGCAGTGGGGGGGAATAACACTTCACATAGTTGGCGTTGCACCAAAATTTATTGCAAATATTCATCTGTTAATGGTGATTTTTGATGAAATTTTACATATTGCATTTTTGAAAACATTTTTTCCATCCAGATAGGTACTGCCAAATATTGGTATCAATCCATGAGTATTTAATTTTACCTGAGCATACTCATTGCTTAGAAGGCATTTCTAAAATTCTATTTGAATTCTATACATTCATTGAAGATTAATCACTTCCAGTTGAAGTTTAAGTGGAAGCTACTCGGTTGCACAGTTAAATGAATTATAAATATGGAAATTTCCTTTGCACTCACATTGAAATAAAAAAAAAAAATAAAAACAATATTGGAACTATAGTTTCAGTTTAGCAAAATATAACTGCTGCAAATTCGTGTTGGAACTGAAATCTTGCTTCTTGTTTTAACTTTTGACAGTATGGGAAGTGTGTAAAGCAGCTTGACATTATTTGTGATTCAAACAATGTTGGTTGTGTCAAAATGGTTTTACTGCAGTATAAGTTTTGCATATAAGCTCTATTTTGCTTTGCAATTTTAGATTGAATTCATGAAGAAACATTATCAAATCTGTAGCAAAATCTAATTTCCAAAGCCATTCAGTGTTCAATAATAGTAGTTGAGAGAAGTTCTTTTCATTCATTCATTCTCATTTGTCAAGTTTCTCTATTTCTTGTTTGCTGACTTCTTTTGGGTAAATTGGATCTTTTTTCATATTTCATTTAAATGTCTAGATTGTCTTTCTAGCTTTTCTTCTTTATGTTAAATATAGTGGTTGCTCTAGAAATTACAATTTGTGTCTGTAATTATCGCAGTCTACTTTCAAATAGTATTATTTTACTTTATGAATATATAAGACACTTACGAGAGCATAATTTCATTTATTCCTCTTCCATCCTTTTTGATATTGTAGTCTTATATTTTACTTCTACATGTTATAAAATCCATTATATATTGTGTTTTTTTGGTATTTAGAAATTTGTAAATATATATATATAATGAATGTATTTTCAAAAGTATCTCTTTTTAATTTTCCTAGATATTTATGCTTTCTGGTACTTTTTATTTTCTTATTGAAGATATGGTTTTCCATCTGCTATCAAGAATGTCTTTCAGCATTTCTTGTAATGCTGTTTGGTGGAGACGAAGTCTCTCAGCTTTTATCTATCTCAGGATGTCTTTATTTGATTTTTCACTTTTGAAGGATATTTTCACTGTATATCAAATTTTATGTTGACAGGTTTTTTTCTTTCAGCACTTTAAACATTTCATTCCCCTTCTATTTCAATTTTTTTTTTTTTCCTTTTTTTTGTCGTGTCTGGCAACGGATCGCAACCCTCAGTGTCGTGCCCGGACCGGACCGGACCAGGACCGGCAACGGGATCGCAACCCTCGGTGTTGCTCCCACACCTCGCTCAGCCAGTGAGCGGGAACTGGTCTGTATGTGGGATCCGAACCCTCAGCGGGAGTGCCACCGCGCTCCCAAGTGGCGCACTGTAGCAGTGCGCCACCGGGCCAGCCCCTATTTCAATTATTTTTATAAAATGTTATTTGTATTTCACATTTTGGCACCCCTGTGTGTAGTGAATGGTTTTTTTCCTCTGGCTGCCTTTAAGATCTACTCTTTAAGTTTCAGAATTTTGACTATGGTGTGCATAGGTGTGGTTTTCTTTGTATTTATTCTACTTGATGTTAGCTGCAGTTCTTGCACCTATAGGTTAGTATCTTTCATTAGCATTAGAAAATTCTAATTTGTTATGTCTTTAGATATTTTTCCTGTCCATTCTCTGTTCTCTCCTTTTATTACTCCAATGAAACAAATGTTAGACCATATGATACTGTTCCAAAGATCTCAAATACTGTGTTTTATCTTTTTTCTCTTTGTCTTTCAATTTGGATGCTTTCTATTTATCTCTTTTCAAGTTTCTTTTCTCTGTTTTTTCCCAATTTACTACTAAGCTCATCTAACCTAATGCTTAACTTCTGATACTGTATTTTATTTTTAGCATTTCCATTTGGCTTTTTTTTAATACTTTCCATTACTTTTCTGAAATTCCCCATCTCTTCACAAGTGGCTTCTGCCTTTTTTCTTTAAGTGCTTTAGTATTATTGTCATAGTGTGATAACTTTAAAATTTGGGCTATTTCTTGGTTCACTTCTATTGATGGTTTCCTTTCTTGACTATGGGTCATATTTTCTTGCTTTTGTGTGTATCTTGATATTCTTTGACGGTATGCAGGACATTTTATGTGTTACCTTAGAGCTGTTATTTTCAGTTTTTCTGTCTTGCTTGTTGTCTTTCTTAACATCAAGTCTTAGGGGAGGATCTCTCTTCTCTCCTGCTCCCCGCTCCCCACACCTCGTTTTTCTTTGAAGGCCTGGAGTGCTGAGGGTTTTCTCTCAGCTCTTCTGCCCCTCTACAGGTCTTTCTTAGCTGAAAGCCCAGTGTATATCTGAGAGTTTTTCTCAGCAATTCTTCAGTGCCCTTGTTTTTATGGTCCTACCCCAGCAGTTAGTGAATATCAATGGGAAATAATTGTGAGGTAGTGTGCTTTTGCTCTGTGTTTGCGGCTCTTCTAGAGTCTAACCTGTTACAGCAGCTCACGCACTGCCATTAAAATTTGTTAGAAGGATGGCCAGTGAGCTCAGCTGGTTAGAGCATAACACCAAAGTCATGGGTTCAGATCCCCATATAGGCCAAACACCACACACACACAAAAAAATGGCTATAAGTTAGGCTAGTTCCTCCTTATTATCAGGTATGGTGGATTTCCCCATCCTCCACTTCTTTTAGAGGTGAGAAGCACTGTGGATCTTCCCTCTCCTACAAAGGATTGTCACTTTCTCAAGTTTAGCTCACTTAGGTTTCTTTGTGCTCTCATCTCTGAAGGTTTTTTTAAAAGAATTATAATTATATAGACTATCTGGTTTGTTTTTGGTATTAGGGAGTGAATTATGGTCTCTTATGATTTTCTGCATACAAACTGGAAGAGGAAACTGCATGTCTAATCTTTATTCTCCAAAAGAATGATGGGGAGGGGTAAGGAGGAGGGCAGGATGTACATTTAAGAGTATGTGGAAGTAGCTGTGTTTAATTTAGAAACTTATAGCCATTATAATATAATGTTATATTTGAAAAATGAAAATAATAACATTTTAAACAATACAAACTACAGTAACAAACATCACACTTACATCTGTGCCAAACCAGAAATCCCTCAACCTAACGGGGTGCTTCTTTAAGAAGCGTCTCTCATAACTGGTAGAAAGGGAAAGAAGAGGAGAAATGCTGATGCTTATCCAATAAGCACGGATTTAAGATGTTGAGAATCAGTGCCCTAAACGTATATTTCCTTTATTATACAGTCAGGGTGCAGTCAGAGAAGCAGAATTGTCTGTCCGTGTGTGTGTGTGTATTCTGCTTTTCTGATTTCATGCTGACTAATGTAGTAAAACAAATATATATAGGGCAGTCATTTGGGATGAGAAGATGGACATAAAGTGGGAGAAATTGAGAACAGACTAGACTCAAAAGCCTGAGCATGTTCCCAAAAGGATGCACTGAAACTCATGTCAATTCTCATTGCCTCTGACCTTCATGGCCTGGGTTGTCCTACACAAGCTGGGGCCCTTTCTCATGGAACTATACATACATACACCTGGCCCAGGAGTTGCAGATGCTGAAGAAGGATCCTGGCAAAGATGGAGCAGTCACAGCCTCAGCCACTGCCTCGTACCCATGACATAAGCCAACAGATAAGTAAAGACGTGTGTGAGCTACTAAATGTCTGCTGCTTCATGTCCACCCTCCAAACCACACAAGACTCTTGTGGCCCTTTGTAACTGGAAACATACAGGGAAGAGAATTCTGGGAATGCGGTTCAACCCAGCCAAGCTGTCGCATTATAAAGTCACTACATGTACTAATCAGCTTTCCAATCAGTACATTCTATGGCAGTTACCTTTTCAGAATTTTTCAGGACTTTTGGCACGTCTTTTCCCCACTAACCTTCAAACTACTGTCTTCCATATGTCTTTTTCTATGGCTTCCCCATCTTTCTTAGTAATGCCACCATATTATCAACTTCTAAGTTAATGAACCTCAAAATAATTTTTTACATACTGCTCTCTATTATGCTATATATATTTCCTATTGCCAAATCTTTCTGTTTTATTTACAGATTCTTCTCTATCTTCCTAGTGATCTTTCTAGAAGGAGCAACCCTTCAGTTTTGATTATTGCCATTTCCCTTTTTCCAACACCAAACTTCTGTAGTTCATCTATTATCTCTGCTGAATCTTTCATTTCTGCTAAAACCCTGAATTGGTCAGGGTTCTCTAGATACTCAGAACCAACTGAATATATATATATTTGTAAAAGGAGATTTATTAGGGGAATTGGCTCATGCAATTATGGAGGCCAAGAAGTCCCACGAAATGCCATCGGCAGGCTGGAGATCCAGGAACACTGGTATAATTTTGTTTGAATCTGAAGTCCTGAGAACCAGGGGGATCACTGGTCTAAGTCCCAGAATCCTAAGGCTAGAGAACTAGGAGTTCCAATATCCGAGGCCAGGAGAAGATAGATGTCCTAGCACAAGAACAGGCAAAGAATTCTCTCTCTTCACTTTTTTATTCTATTTAGGCTCTCAATGGATTAGATGATGCCACCCACATTGGTGAGGGCAAATCTTCTTTACTCAGTCTACTGATTCAATTGCTAGTCTCTTTCAGAAACATTGTCACAGAGACACCTAGAAATAATATTTTACCAGCTGTCTGGGCATCCCATAGTCCAGGCAAGTTAACAAAATGAACCATCACAACCCCTTACTTCATTACTTCCATTTCTGTCTTTATTTAGTCCTTGTCCCATGTTATTCAAAATTCATCTGCACACACAAACTGTGCAACTGTTTTCTGTCAAGTAGTACGTGAAAACTATGTGTTTCATAAATCCATCTCACAGTACTATAAATAAAAGGTATCCAAAAGATAAAGAGTCAGAATGCTGGAGTGGATTTATTATGGAAGAATTGCTCAGCCATCCCCTAATTATGACCTCAGAGGGTTCAGAAGACACTCTCTTCATCAAGGCTTTAAGAAATGCATTGTTGAAGCAAACACCAGCATCCTTGTAGAGTTCTGTAGTAGCCATTCTCTGTAAGCTGTTAATGCTGGCATTAAACTGGGCTTTCTCAATTCATTGGCGATGGTGGAATACTGGAGTGACAGGCAACAAGTGACATCATTTAACTATCTTAACTGCCAGAGACAAGAGGAACATGGTTGTAATAATGGACAGAAGAGCAAAAGTGATAATCAGGATGCCTTAATCTCTGGGATTGGCTAATTTATTGTAATATCCCTAGGGTTGAAATAAATGGACAGCCTACGAAAGTCTTTCTTGATTAGTATACACAAAAAAGTTCTAGGTCTGGAGTAGAGAAGTCTGACTTAAATTCCACAAGACAGTGCTGGATTCTCAACCGATTCCCAGGCTGATCCAATCCATAAACACAGAGCCCCTTGAATTAAAGAGAGACCAGGCCCCTGAGGAAGAATGCTGCTATGCTGCCAAAAGTGTATATTATAAATCTTCCTACCTTCCCCAAAGGGACCTGTGCCCACTCACCAGTGTGATCGTACATTGAAGGAGGGGAAATACCAGAATTTGGGGAGATTACTGTGTACTAGCTCTGAACTGACACAAATTCCTAGAAACCCCAAATGTCACTGTGGTGTACCAGTAAGAGTAGGACCTTAGGACGTTTTAGCTTGAGCTGAACTCATAGTGGGCCTGGTAAATACCTGAACTCACCCCATAATTATTTTCCCAGCTCTGAAATGAAGAGTTGGAATTTACATAGTCAGTAAATGGCAGAAACCTCGAGTTGATTCCTCAAATTATGGAGTGAGGGTGTTTATAATAGAAAAGACCAGGACAAAGTCCCTAGAATTGCTTCTACCTGCCAGAATGGTAAACCGAAAGCAATATAGAATTCTTGGAGGGCTTGCAGAGAGTAGTGCTATCATAGAGGCCTTGAAGGATGGATGGTAAAGACTGCAAAAAGCAGTTGGTTTTCAGCTGGTAGGGCCAGCAGTATGTCTTCACTGTCCTATTTCAGGACTTTCTCAGCTCTCCAGCCCTGTAACATAGTTTGGTCTGAAAAGACATTGATTGCCTCTCCATTCCACAAGACATCATTCCATTCGGTTATGGCGATGATACCATGTGGGCTGGACCTGATGAACAGGAAGTAGCAAATAGCCAGAGAATGAGAAATACCTTTCACGAAAGTTGAGGGGCCTTTTGCCTCAGTGACAGCCTTCTCTAATCTGGGACATGGTCAAGCTATATCTCTTTGAAGATGAAGAACAAGTTGCTGCATTTAGCCCATCCTGCTCCAAAGAGCTGCAATATCTAGTGGGCTTCCAGTTTGGGATGGGGCCTAATGTAAGAGAAGCCTCTTCAATGGGTCTGTGCCACATGGCAGCTCCTTTGTCCCTTGAGAGTTTTGATTCAGAAGATCCACTGATATTTGAAATGTCTATGACAGATGGGGATGTGGTATGTGGGTCGTGGCAGGATCCCATAGGTGAGTTACAGTGCAGATGTTTAGGATTTGGGGGCAAAGCTATGCTATCCTCTAAGATAGCCATTCTTTTAAGAAATAGCTTGTGATTTGCTACCAGACCCTAGAAAAGACTGAATGCTTGATTTTGGACTACCAAGTTGTCATGCAACCTGAACTGCCTGTTATGAACGAGGTGTTGTTCGACCCACTAAATTATAATGTTGGGCATGCTGGCAGCACTCCAGCATGAGTGCAAGTAATGTATACAAGATCGAGCTTAAGCAAGTCCCAAAGGCACAAGTAAGTTGCATGAGCAACTGGCTCAGTTTCTTTTGGCTCTTATTTCTATTAAATTGCCTCCTCTCTCTTAATCCACACCTGTGGCCTCATGGGAAGTTCTCTATGTCCACTTTAGTAAGGAAGAAAAAATTCAAGTCTGATACAGATGGTTTTTCAGGACATGCTGGTTCAGATCCTAAAAGTGGACATCTGCAGCACCAAGGGCCCACTCAGAAGTGGCCCTAAGGGACAGTGCTTAAGAGAAATTTTTCCAGTGGGCAGAACTAGATATTGATTTGCCTTTTCTGCCTGCAATGCTTCTGCAGGCAGAAACCACCCTGTGTGGACATACAAAATGCCTTATTCACCCTCATTGTATTCTACACCACATTGCTTCTGAGCAGGAAACTGATTTTATGCCAAATTACAGCAATGGGCTAGAACTCACGAAATTTACTGAGCTTATCATGTTCCCCATCACTTTGAGGTAGTTGGCCTAATAGGGTAGAGGGATGGCCCTTTGGAGACTTAGTTGTGGTGCCAGCTGGATGGCAACACTTTGCAGGCTAGAGTTATGTCTTCCAGGATGTAACGCAGGCACTGAGTGAGCAATCACCAAAAGAGGAGCCTGCATGAAATCTGGAAGGGAAAAGTAAAGTTGTGCTTTTAGAAGTTTGTTGCAGTCAGATATGGTAGATGCAGAGGTCCCTGTTAGATCCAAGCCCATTCTCACTCTCCAGTTTTATGTGCAGCCAACAGAAGCAACAGCTTCCCATAGACCTTTCCAAAAGCTCCCTACCTGTGGTCTCACTTGGGCAGCTGAATATGATTGGCCTCTTGGGTTTTCTTGCAAGTTTCAACTTGTCCACCTGTGCAAGTGTTTCCAGTTGAGTGGTTATCGACTGCTCAGTGGTAAGTTCACGTAGGAAAGGTATGATAAATGCTTGATTTTTTTTCTGTTTATTTGAATAGTTCTCTATCATCTTCCCAAGGTGGACCAACTAGCTTTTTGCTCCCAAATATCTAAACTCATGGATTTAAACATATTTGATCTGTTTCAATGCGCTGTAATTAATGCCCCTTATTAATGTTCAAATTGTCCCTCCTTGGCTATCTCTCAAATTTGAGCATATAATAGTTTTCTTATCATTTAATACATAATATTCTTAAATTCACATTATTATTTCTCCTTTCACTCATTATTATTTAAAAGTATGATTTCCTTTTAAATTTTGAAGAGTGTGTGATTATTTTTCATTGGCTTCATATTTAATTGCATTATGGTTTAGAAATTGTTGTTGTTTGACACTGGTATTTTGAAATTTGCTGAAATGCCTTATGTCCATGTTCAGAGGTCAACAAATCTTTGCTACGAAGGGCCAGATAGTAAATATTTTAAGATCTGCAAACCATATTCTCTCTTCACCTTATCAATTTTTATATAATTCGATACTATTTTATTAGGTGCATATACATTTAGAATTGTTATATCTTCTTAGTGAATTGAGCATTTAAAAACTTAACACGAATGTCCCTTCTTATACCTAATAATCTTTTAGTCTTAAAATCTATTTCTTATAAAAACTCAGCCACGTCAGCTTTCCTCTGGTTATATTTGCCTGTTATATCCTCTTTTGTCTTTTTATTTTCAAGCTTTATGTGTTCTAACATCTTAAGTACGTCTCCTGTGAACATCACAAAACTAGATTTTAAAGATCCATTCTGACATTACCTGCTTTTTGACTTATGAGTGTCAGGATTTGTGTACTGTGATTATAGATTTATCTGGACTTGTTTATACCACATCACTTTTAAATTTCTATTTTTCCTGCTTTTTCTCTTTCTCTTTTCTCCTTTTATGGCAGAAACAGTGTCAATCAGCAAATATTCCTTGTCCTGCCCTACAAGAGCACGTTCATTTCGGGGAGTCAACATGAATAATCCTGGGCAGTAGGAAGAAAGTGAAATATGTCACTTCTGGTCCAAAGCTGGGAAGGGTGGATTTGAGTTCTCCATGTGTTCTTTTATCCTGTTGTAACAACTTACAACATACCTAGTGGGACAGCCTTTGTCAATTAAGTCCTTCAACAACGGTGTGGAGTAGTCTCCACCAGCCTGCACTGGTGTGCAGCAAGAGTGAGAAGTGAATTTCATTTGTGTTATGTTAGTGAGATATCGAAGTTAATTTATCATCACAGCATAAAGTTATTTTATTGTGACTAATATAATATTGATTATCTTGAAATCTTTGGAATGATTGCATTTTAAAAATCTTTTCTTCCCTTTTTTTCTTTTTTTCCTTTTGGTTTTAAATGTATTTGGTCTATTTCTATTTACTTTGTGGTTAGTGTGTCTGCAGAGGTGAGGGGAGTAGGTTGGAGAATCCCATTACTGCTTCTGAGGCCAACATGCCATTAAAAGTATGTTTTATTCAGATATGATTGTTTTTATTTGTATTACCGGGTCCTTCAGAGCATCTGGATCACTACACTACTGGAAGTGGAATCCCCTTGCCTTTTTCTTGCAGATACACAGATGCCCACCTGCAGTCTCTTGTCACATAGGCACTAAGATAAAATTCTTTGGCCAGATGTGTTTCTGATTTCAGATGTTTCAGATTTAGAAAAGTGATATAGTTCACTTCCAAATTGAACAATTAAATAATTCAGCAGCCAAGCTGGTGAATATTCAAAACAAATAGGGTAAGTACAGATAATTAAATATCCTCTAGTGGTTCACATTAGGTTCTGCCACCTAATTAGTTATATTTTTTTAAAAAAAATCTTACTTTTAAAAAATAATATTTCTATGAAAAAGCTACAAAGTAACTGAGTAACTTACTGATTTGTAAGTTACGTTCTAGTCCTAAGGATAAATTCTGGTCACTTTCGTGGAAACTCATGTTTTCCAAGGCTCTTTAGCAGCAATCCATTTCATATTAGTTTTTAATTGGTAAGTATCAAGGTCACCAAATGAAGGTCATTTCCTCATGACCCCATTTCAGCATCATGTTTACTGATTTAATTTTGAATACAAAATTTTAAGAATATTTATTACACCAACATGTTTTCATAGCAAGTCAACTAGAATAGTAAAAAGATCTGAAAGCTATAGCATATAAAAATATTTGAAGAAACCAAGTATGTTATGGAGTAAAAAATCATGGGAAACGTTAAACACATTACATACTTTCAGAATTTTTTTTTCCTTTTTGTCTTTTTTACTGACCGGTAACGGGATCGCAACCCTCGGTGTTGCGCCTGCACCACGCTCAACCAGTGAGCGGGAACCGGTCTCCACATGGGATCCGAACCCTCGGCGGGAGCGCAGCTGCACTCCCAGGCGGCGCACTCTCCAGTTCGCCACCAGGCCGGCCCAGAATTTTTTTTTTTTTTAATTAATATTATTTTTTTACATTCTATGATGTTGTTGCAGAGCAGTTGGAAAGGAGAGGGAGAGGGGAAAGGGAAAGGAAATGGGATGGAAGAAGGGGGAAGGAGGTGGGGTGGGATTGAGGCCTGTGGCACCCCCCACATTCCCACAGGGGAGACAGGGGCTTCCAGTGGTGGTTTGGTCATTGCTGGGCTGGGTACAGATGTCAGGGGTGTGTGGCAAAAGCCCTCACCCCCCCAGCTTGGGAACCCGGGGCCCTTCTTGCCGCAGCTTGGTGGTCGTGGTCATCACCAGGCTGGTTGCACATGTTGGGGGGGCATGGCTGAGACACTTGGCCCTGCACCACCCTAGCTCAGGAGAGCCTGGGGCACTTCCTGTAGCAGCTCGTTGGCCATCGATGGGTTGGTGAGGGGGGTGTAGCTGAGGCCTTTGGCCCCCATCCTTGGGACTGGTTGCAGGTGTCAGGGGAATGGCTGAGGCCCCTGGCCCTCCCTACTTTCTGGCCTGGTAGCCCAGGGGACTTCTGGTCCTTCTAGGTGTTATAGGTGTTCTTTGGTGAAATGAGACCTTTACTAGTTAATATCAAACTTTATCTCTGGTTGTGGGTACTTTGTTTTTTCTTTCAGTTCTGTGCTGGATTATTCACTGTTCCCACCACTTAAACTCTGCGTTGGAACTAATTTGTTGTCCTCTGCTTACTTCTAAAATTGGGGAGCTTCCTGTAGGGACCAGTACTTGAGCCCTGTGGTTGAGCTAAATTGCTGCTTTGTTGCTGATTCCCTGCGGAAGGCTTTTTGTGCAGCTCAGGTTTTAATGGTCGACTTTATAGGTACTTCCAGGTCTAGTGAAATCCAGTGCACCTGGGTTGCGTAGAAACTCTGGTCTGGACCTGAGTCTTTTCATCAAACTGCACCCCCTGCAATTCTATATTCTTGACCAGTCTCCTCTGAGTGGTCCTACACTGATTGGGGGCAGATCAGCTGTCCTTGCTGTGCCCCAGTGTTCTCGCAGTGGGCCCGTCTCTCCCACTTTCTGTGCTGCAAACACTTCCCATTGGACAGGCCATGCTCAGGTCCCTTGCGATAACTCACGGGCCTCTGAGTGGCTCTTTTTTTTCAGTTATTGTGGCTCCTTGCTCCTATGTGGGTCCATGGGAACCCTGTTAGTGGTCTTGCTGGCCTGGGGGCCACCAAGGCCCTCTTCTCCTCTGCTGCCTCCAAGCAACTCCATCCGAAGGGCACAGCTGCAGCTTTTGTCATCTCCTGCTCCGTGTGCTCAGCAACTCCAGCCTGGAAGCAGCTGGGATTCGAAATGTTGGGAGCAGTTTTTTCTTTCTCTCATTGTGGCTTCTCCCACCTTCATGCACTCCGTAGGTCTCACCTCCTCTTCCCCTGAGCTCTAGTGGCCCCAGCTTGGCTGTTGTTGCTTTTTTATGGTTGTAAATTTGTTGATTTGTGGGAGAGAGTGACACTGGGGACCATCTATTCCACCATCTTGACTGGAAGCCTACTTTCAGAATTTTAGAGATTTCTTATTCTACCTTTCTATCTAGTACAGGAATCCCATCCTAAAGACCTCCCAGTGAATAATCACTGCTCTCTACTAGAACATTTGAGCTCACTGCTTTTTAAAGAAAACCTCATTTTTTAATTGCTGAACTGATAGATAGTTTTTCCTTATACTGAGCAGCTTATTACTCTTAGCACCAATCTATCTAAAACACACACACACACACATCTTGTTTTCCCAGGTTAAATATACCAAGTTTCCTCAAAATTTGCAAGTATGGAAATGATCATACCTGCAAATTTCAGAACTAATATCCAAAAGTGAAGGTGATAAAATGGCAGAATAGAAGTCACTATGAGAAAGAATTTTCTAAGTTGAACATTTCAGTAGTGAAGCATGTACCTTCCCAGAGTGGGGACATCTCATTTTGGTGGTAATAAAACAGAGTGGGGAACTGTTTGGTCTGAAGAAGAAATTTCTGCCATCAGATAAAGGCATAACTTGCTGACTTGTAAGTTTCTTCCTGGTTCCAAAATTACACAACACTTTGAGTCCAAATGGTAGGGAAATGATGAAACAAAATTTCTTTTCCAGTCTTCTTCCTTCCTCCCTTAATGAATAATTAATCTCACATTAAATCATCCTTTCTAAGAAAAGGTCTGAGTTTGTTATACCCAGTTTTTTTTTTTTTCTTTAAAGAAATGAATACATTACTTGCCTCTTAGTTTGAACTTAAAAGGCAAGGTTTACTCCCAGCAGAGGTGCCAAATATTGATTTGGTGGTTGCCAGATAGAATGTGTGCCCTGTGTTCATCTGTAGTAAAGCATATTTCATATAGTCAAATTGGATTTAAAAGAGCTTTTTAAAAATATTTTGAATTGGCCTAAATATGACTGTACAGCTCTTATTGAGAATGACTCTTTTCTCAGGTGATACAGTCTTGCTCTGTTGTCAGAAATACTGTTACCAAAGGTAAACATAATATAGGGTACTTAAAGTTGCACGGAAAGTCATCAGAAAGGGTGAGGGGCTACTATACACAACTCTCATTAGGCAATAAATGAAATACTGTGCAAGTCTTATATGACATGATCTGCACTGGGTATTAGCTGACAGTTGATTAATTGGAAAAATTGATTAAAAGAGCACAAACATATCTTAAATGTTGTGGTTTACCTTAAAACATCTAAATATATGTTTTTTGGTGCAGGGCCAATGCTTTTAAAAATATATATATATAATTTTTGTTTGTTTTTTTATGGGTCTGCAGATTATAGTGACATCTTTTTTTCATAAACTACACCTATAATTCATGTCTAGCTTGAGTTTTTTAAAAGTAAATCAAGGACTTCAAAACACATATAAAGCAATTAAAGTGCATAATCTTAGACTTTGCATTTTTCTTTTGCCAACTTTTTATAGCTGCCTTCCCACAACTAAATCGAAAGCTATTTCTAGTACTTACCCTATTCCAATCTTTACAAAGTGTTGAGCTTAGTTTTCAAAGAAACCCCAACCCTCTTTCTTTTTACAGTATGTCATTAGTTTATTGAATAGTTAATTAACCTGGATAATTAAAATAACAAATGCAACTGGCAGAATTCAGTCTGGAAACTAATAGGGACACTCGATCTAAATAGAACATAACTGGAGGAAGGGAGGTGTCCAGAGCACCCCACCAAGTGCCCGCTCAGCTGTGTCGCATGCTCCTGTCCCTCTGTTTTGCAGAGGAAACAAGAAGCATGGGTTAATCTATAGAGTATGTTAAGAGGAGTTTCTTTAAGAGAACCACTGTAGTGTCAGATGTGCCCCAAAATTCAAAGCAGGGGTTACTGGCATGGTCACAGCTAGCTCGTCACCTTTGTGTGAGTTGGAAGACAAACCCTCTAGCACAGGGTTGGTGACTTCAGCCTCCATCTGCCTGCTCATCAGGGCAGCACTGGGCGGCCCCTTTTGTGTAGGGCGCAACCTGCAGCACCGACTGCAGCCCTGGCTCCTGGAATGGAGGATGGATTATGATCTGCAGGGAGAGAGACAAGAGCTGATCTGCACTCATGCATGAAAAGATGGAGCAGAGAAGCAGGGAGGAGGGGAGACAGCTACCCTGTAGGGCAGGAAGGCTTCAGTCCTGGAAGAAACTCCAGACAGATTTTGTGACTGTTTTGCCTAGCCAACTGGCAGGTTGTCCCTCCTGTGGGAGAAAGTTCCTTAGCAAAGAGGCCAGTGTGGTCTCTATTAATTTTACCCCAGGTTGCTGGACTGCTTTCCCCATTCACCACCCCTACTAGTCCACCTCCCTGCTACGCCCCCCGCCCCCCGCCCCCCACTCCCAATTACGTTAAGAAGATCAATAAGTCAGATCTACTTTCAGAGCACTTCTTACTGACCTTGGTGGCTGTATTAGTCCATTTGTGTTGCTATAACAGAAATACCTGAGACTGGGTAATTTATAAAGGAAAGAGGTTTATTTGACTTATGATTCTGGGACAGCTGCATCTGGCACAGGCCTCAGGCTGCTTCTACTCATGGTGGAAAGTGGCAGGCAGCTGGAGGGGACAAGCAGATCACATGGTGAGAGGAAGCCAGAGAAAGAGGGGAGGTGCCAGGGTCCTTTAAGCAATCAGTCATCGCGGGAACTAATAGAGCGAGAACTCACTCATTAATCCCCCCACCTAGGGAGAGCATTAATCCATTCATGGGGGATCCGCCCCCATGACTCAAACAGCTTCCAGCGCTGCCACATTGGGAATCAGATACCCACAAGTTTTGGTGGGGACCAAACATCCAAACTCTTTCAATGGCTTTTCTGCTCCGTTCAAAAATTTCTCTGTTCGGTGATACCTGGAGCTCCTTTTACAAAGGACAGGACCTTCCATTCTAGAATTCACTATGAAAAACAAAATTAAAATGCCCAGGTTAAATAGCACACTGTGAAGTTTACTCATACTCAAGTGTTTACAATCAATACATTAACAAACATATGTGACTGACTGTTAAGAGCAGGCACCTGAAAGTGAAACAGGGAGGCCAAAAAGGGGATGCTATACAAATCAAATTTGAATCTCTCAGTTTTGCAGCCTTATTTATCTTCAACTATGCCTAGACAAAGAGAAGTGGATTATAAAGTTGCTTTGCTTTTGAGCTCTGTGATAGCACTAAAACTTCTAATGAGCCTTGAAGATTTTATTTATTTATTTTTAATATAAGCAATGTTAATGTGAAGTAGTCCATTAACTGAAACTATAAGTGTATTAAAAAAAACTATAGAACTTTTAGCACTGAAAGGGAGAGATCTTTCTTCCTTTGGCTGCATGTACATGGAACAAGTCACAGTATGCGTGTACCCTTGCCGGGGTGGAAAATGTGGGACTCCTTTCCTCCCCATCATAAGTGTCATTGCCAACACTCTTATGACAAAAGACAGGTTAACAAGAGAAAGCATAACAGATTTATTTAATCAGAGTTTTATATGACACAGGAGTCTTCAGAAATGAGACTCAGAGAAAACTGTCTATTTTTATGCTTCGGTTCAATGAAGAGTGACCGGTCATGTAGAAATGTGACTGGACAAAAAGGGTCTGATCTAATACCAACAGATCGAGAGGGGAAACCCAGCCAGGCCTGTCTATTCAGATTGTTCTTTGTCTCTCTGTGTGGCATTTTTTCCTCCTGGATACAGGGCAGGACCCTTTCTGGATAAAAAGTTTTATGACCTATGATCAGACAAGATAGGTCAGAGAATTTCTTTATGATCATCTCTTTAAAAAGGCAGGGGAAGGTTAGAGTAATCTTTTTGGAGAGGGGTTCTAGTTTCTATGACCTACCTTGGGGAAAGGGGAATTTTAATTTCAATGCCCTGCTGTAGTGGATTGAATGTCCCCCACAAACTTACTGAAGCTTGGATTGTGTCCCCCAAGTTTTATGTATTAGAAACTTGGCCCCGACTGTGACTGTTGGGAGAGTAGGAAATCCTGTTACTGTAATTGAAAGGTGGGGCCTTGAGGAGGTGGTTAGACTATGTCCCATGCTGTAGTGAACGGCTTAATAATGGTGGTCAGGGGTGTGGTTCTGAGGGCTTTAACAGGGG
Organism: Galeopterus variegatus; assembly: GCF_000696425.1. Lineage (NCBI taxonomy): Eukaryota > Metazoa > Chordata > Mammalia > Dermoptera > Cynocephalidae > Galeopterus > Galeopterus variegatus. The sequence continues at coordinate 136,867 of NW_007730501.1, forward strand.
AGCATGAAGAGTCTGTCCCTAACTCTCCTCCAACATTTTTTGCCATGTGAGACCCCTGGGTCACTGTCATCACCACCACCAAGACCCCCACCAGATGTGTTCCCTGCACTTTGGACTTCCTAATCTCTGAAACTGTAAGCAATAGTTTATCTTTTCTTATAAATTACCCAGTTCCAGGTATTTTGTTATAAGCAACAGAAACGAACGAATACACCTGCCTTGGGGGAGAAAGGACAGCAGGAGACAGGAAGGCAGGAAAAGGTCAGAGAGACTTTGCTTCTGAGGCCTTCTGATCTCCATTAGTTTAAAGCACTCAGCATGCCAAAGTACCATACTTTGGGGTATTGTTTTCTGAGCCCATATGGAGGTCACTACCACTGCATAGGTGACTGTCCTTATCTTACCACCTGTGGTCTTTAACTTTGTTTCAACTAACTTTATTTTATACTTGGAAAGCTCCTTGTATGTGTGCATAGGGTTCTCACATCTTGTAAAATTGAATGGCTAACCAAATGCTTGTACCACACAAAATAAATAATCATGTCCTGTTGAAAATCTTTTAAAAAACATTCATGCCAAATACTAGGGCAACTTAGGTATCTTTCCTCTTTAGCTTAGAATTAAGGGTGTTTACAGCTATAAGGAACACAAAGATATCTGCCTGGTGACTTACTTGTTCAGTGGTTCTCAAACTTTGCTGGTTTCCATCAAGAAAGTTGGCTAAATAGATTCAAGGGTCTTACCCTGAGTTTCTGACTCAGTATGTCTAGGATGGGGAATAAGAGTTTGCACTTCTAACAAGTTCTCTGGGGATGCTAATGTTTCTGGTCTGAAGATAATACATCGAAAATCACCCAAGCCCCTCACTTTGCAGTTGAGGAAACTGAATCATAGAAAATTGAAGTGTTTGCCCCAAAGTGATGCAGCCCATTAGAGCTAAGACAAGCACCTCATTCTGAATTCACATGCTAATTATGCACATATCTCATTGTTTCTTTAAAGTTTAAACTGTCTACTTTATTCCCTCCCTGTTGTTTTGGCACTGGTCAAGATCTCAAATGTAATTCTGCTACTTCCCTCTGTTAATCTTTTCAGTGTATTTACACAATACTTTTTGGTATAAATCCTTTAGTATTGCAGCAGTACCAGGCCTGAGATCCACCCTCTTCTGAAGTAAAAAAGCCTGCGTCACAATCTTTGTTCATTTTTCTTTCTAGAAAAACTTTTGCTGAACCCTTAAATGGCAAGTTCTTTGGAAAATTCCCTAGTTTGCATGTTGGTTTTTTAGGGGAGGAAAACAACTATTTCCCTCTATCCTCTTAGGTTCTCTGGCTGAGATCCTAAAAATTAAACTGATAAGAGACAGATTAACAAGAGAAAAATCAGCTGAATAATGTAACACATGCAAGAGTTTTACAAAAAAAAAGAAGGAGGTCAGATAATTGAGGCTTATACACGAGTTAGTGCTAAACAAATGAAAAGGGGTTTGGGGCTTCTGGTTAGGGGAGACAAGTCATGGGAAAGAAAAGGGAGGAAATGTATGGTAAATAAAGTTTGTCCTGTTATGCAGATAAGAGTGTCTCAGGTGATGAGTTATCTCCAGGAGCAGTCCTCTTCCTTTACAAATGGAAAATTTCCTTTATAAATTTAAATTTCCTTTACTATCGGGGAAATGTATACTTTACTTTCAGGCAGTTAGGGAAGGTAAAGAGCTTTTCTTGTGTCTGCTGGACCTCCACTGCTCTTAGCTCAAAATAATCCATATGCCAAAAAGGCATATTTTGGAGTGGCATATTCTGGAACTCTTTGTCCAACCCTTTTACAAGCAGAGCTGGTAGCTGTACAGAGAAATTCAGGTTAGCCATTGCAAGATCAGAGATCTGCAAAAGAGGAAGAAACCATAGATTGGCTCAAAGATGAGTAAGCAGAAAAGGGCAAATTTAAACACATTGCCCCATCTCATTGAATCAGTCTCTCAGTCCTGGGAATAGGTCAGTCTGCTTAGACAGTTGAGTCTCATTTCAGGAGTTGGTGTTGTCAGTGAGAGTAGGGTGCCCACCTGTGTTAGACCTCTCTATGGTGCTAGCAATCAGGCATTTAATAAGGGACATTTTTATGGAAACAAAAGAAAACCAAAGGTTAATGGATAGAACAAATTACAAACCCAGTGTTTGAATCTAGAAGGCAATCAGTTGAGAAGCTTTCTGGGTATTGGGCTCAAAGCCTATTTAGACGGTGGAGAGAAGACAATCTGACAAATTTACTGGTTTGCAGTTTGAATGTCTCTGTTGATGGCATATACAGTGTCACAGTCACGTTTATTTCTCAGAGCAGAGCATGGAAGAATCCAGTTTCAGCTTACAGGGCTTTTTAAAAATAGTGCCAATATAGATATGGGCAGTCCGATTTTAGTTCTCAGTGGCACCAAATCAGGAGGGTGAGAGAAAAAATTCAAAATGTTAATTACTGACAAAAAGCAAAAAGTGGCAGGGGTCAGTTTACAAGAGGTTAAAAAAACAAACAAAAAGCTGAAAGTCAGGCTAGACTTTGACAACCCACAAGGGAGTGCCATCGTTTTTCACTGAAGCAGAATATTTCTCTCTATAATCATTCATGACCCTTTCTATCAGCAATAATCAAAGTAAGACTACTTTTGTTCACAAAATAAGACTTTTGTTTGCAAAATAAGTCTAATGTCATTAAATTTGGCAAGATTATTTATATAAATACAGCAAGAATATAGACTGTTTTTAAGTCCTCTTTGTTGGAATTTTTTCTTTTTTTGGCGGGGGGGGTAGGTGCTGGCCAGGACAGGGATTGAACCCTGGACCTTGGTATTATCAGCACCAGGCTCTAATCCACTGAGCTAACCTGTCAGCCCTATTTGTTGGAATTTTTTTCTTATATTTTTTATTTTTTATTTTTTTGACCAGCAAGGGGATCGCAACCCTTGGCCTGGCATGGTCCGCACCACTCTCAGCCAGTGAGTGCACCGGCCATCCCTATATAGGATCGGAACCCGCAGCCTCGGTGCTACCAGCGCCACAGTCTCCCGAGTGAGCCACGGGGCTGGCCCCTATTTGTTGGAACTTGTAATAAAGAATCTCAGATTAGTCTTTTAAAAACCTATGAAGTGTATGAAGCCAATCTAAGGACACACCATCAGACTTCCCCAGCAACACCTACAGATTTGGGTGAATTCCTCTCTTTTTAAGGTCCCCCAAATATTTTACGATTCCTGGGCCTATAAGGAAGTACAGAGGATTAAACGTCCTCCCAAACTCATTGAAGCTTAATCCCCACTGTAACTGTTGAGGGTGGGAAATCCTGTTGCAGTAACTGAAAGGTGGGGCCTTGAAGAGGTGATTGGATTGTGAGGACTGTCCCCTCCTGGATGGATTGACCCATTCTTGGAGTAATGGGAATGGTTCTGGTGGCTTTAAAAGGACAGTGAATGATGAGGGTACTCCCTCTGCTCACCACTCCCGTCGTGTGACACCCGCATCGCTGCAGAGTCACCTCACCAGATGCGTTTCCTGGACTATGGACTTCCCAGCCTCTGAAACTGTAAGCAATAAATTTCTCTTTCTTATGAATTACCCAGTTCTGGCTGCTGCCTCAGCAGTTTTGCTTTTCACTGTGATTGTCCCCAGAGGCCGGGCTTGTGGGGCACCTGGGGTGAGGGTTCTGGATCCTGGCAGCAAGATAAGGAACATGGGGCCACGAGAGGTGAAGTGATGAGTTATCCAAGTCACACAGCTAATTAAGTTTCATAGCTGGGATTGGAACTCAGGTTTCCTGCCTCCCAAGATGGTGAAAATGAGTCTGTGGAAGCAAACCCCTAGTGACTTCCTAAAGCAAATTATCGGATGTCCAGTTGTGGTAAATTAAGTTCTGGAGTGGATTATCAAGAGGTCCTGGCTTGCCTGGGTGGCTATGTGAATACAGCTCTGGGGCAGACAGAAGAGCATGGAAAAGGACAACTGCAGAGTAAGTATGGGGATGCATTTATCCAAGGAAACAATGTGTCATGCATTAAGTACACAGAAGAGAAAAGACACCAAGAGAAGAATACTTTCATAGTTGGATATATTTCTTATGAATTTTTTTTCTAGTTTTTGGTCCTTTTATGATGTAATTTGTCCTGTTTTCATTATAGTTGGTGGTTTTTCACTGACATATTAGTAAGGTAAATGCATAAAATTGTGGATTTAATTGTAAAGAGTTCTTTCACAAAACAAACAAATAAATTACCCCATTTCAGTTATTTTGTGATAAGCAACAGAGATGGACTAACAAAGGAGGTGACCTTCCTTACTCACCTGTAAGGCTAGGAATCCTATAAGCCACACACCAGGAAAGTATTCTAAGGGGTGTTTTAAGCATTGGCTCTATAAAGTCAAACTTAGTTCTTTAAAACTGTCCAGTCTTACCTGATTTTATGTACATCATCCTGAAATATGACATTCCAGTCAAAGACTTTTTAATATAAACAATGTTTCCAGTTGTGTCTTGTTACAAGGAGAATAAATACTTATTGAACTTATGCAAATAAATATATTACCATGAACATAAGAATAATCCACAAAGATTTCTGAATTCTGAAGGAATCAGGTAGGGATAAAAAAGTAAATATTTCATCTTTGTTCACAGAGGTACACTTTACCAAATTGCTATAAGTTACAGAGAGCTTATAAGAAAAAAGGTGTTCCTTAAATATGGAAAACAAAGCATTAAAGAGCCAGCAACATTTCAAACAAAAAGGCCATAAAAATTATAATTATTCTCATCAGTTCACTCAATCCCATTAAATCAAATTCTTGTTTTCCTTGATTTTGGCTTTGCTGTTTTATGAATTCATTAGTTTCTCCATTAGAGTTTTGGAAGTCTTTACCTGGTCCAACAGCATGATCTAAAGTTACCAGAAATCTGTACTTCAGGATACCTGTCAAGAGTCCTTTCCATGAATCTCCTTGGAAATGAAGCATTTTCACCTGTAATTGATTGCAAAAGCTTTCAGAGAAGAATCATAGTAAAACAATAAGTGTCTGTGAATGACAAGAGACTTAAAAACAGCCATGGTTAAAGATCTGATGAGAGTTCATTTTAATGCAATTAACAAGGAAATTTGGTTGTTTCTGTGGCATACAATATTTTATGATAGTAACTGTATTTATGAATGATAACATTATGTCAGGACATATCATGAATAACAAAGATTCATAATTTTTTTTTTTTTTTTTTTTTTGCGGCTGGCCAGTACAAGGATCTAAACGCTTGACCTTGGTGTCATGACACCATGCTCTAACCAACTGTGCTAACCGGCCAGCCCTGATAAATTCCTAGAACCCTTATATGATTTCTGAAATACTTATATTAATAACATATACAAATATATCATAAAGAAGATTAAGCATCACTTTTTAGTTGACAATGCTTCCCATGTAATTTATCGTGTCAAATAAACTTAATTAGTTTAACATTGCCCTTTTTCAAGGTGACAGAACAAATCCTTTGAGATTTTCTGGGGTTCTCTAGGGAATCTCAAAGTTAGTTCAAGGTAAAAAAGACTTTAGAGTTTGATTTGGGGAAGATTACCAAAAATTTCAAAAGGTTTGAACACTTAAACAAGATAATAGGTCACTATGAAAAAATACTTATTTAAATTATTTCACAATTTCTACAGGCCTATGCTTCCTCATTGTACAATTTTTCAATGTGATGAAAAGAATATTTCACTAACAGATTCAAATATCCTTTCGACTATCTGTAAAAATAAGAAGCCAAATATAGAAAAACATGTTCAGTAATTAATGTTTCAGCATTATGTCTTATTTGGAGATTATTTAACATTTAATGAATATTCATTATTTAACTTAGTATCTCTCTAAAGTTTTGGGTGGTATATTTAAGCAGATATACTATAAAACATTATTATTGTTCAACAATTCACTTACAAACTTTTGTTCCACTTACATTTCTTTAATTCACTTGCTCCTAACTATAATGCTTGGATTAGTCGTGAAAATTTCATGAGACTTTAGACAAAGCTAGTCATCATATAAAATTGTTTTTTGCTGACAAATTTTGTGACATATACATGTTAGGCAAACATAATAAAATCACAGAAGTAAAGAACCTAAAAGTTAAACATCTCTCTCTTTTTTTTTACTGCCATGTTTGACATACATCAAACATTCATTTTTATTGTACGTTTTGTTCTTAGGCTGAATTATAATTTTATAATATTAAACATCTATTACAAATAACATAAGCTTATTTGACTAGTAAATTCAGGTAAAATAAAATGGTATGTCTACATTATATGTAATGCCGACAACTCTCAAGACATATCTATTTTTATTTAACCAACAATATTAAACTAGGTTTATTTACCAAAGATTATCCCAGAGCATGTGAATACGAAGAAAAATTGGGTTAATTCCTGTTTTTCTGAGAATTTTAGGAATATTTAATTTATGTATGTGCTTATTTCTTTCTAAATCCATTAAAGCAAACCTTTTTTTACAAATTTTAGCAATACCATCCAGAGAGAAAAATATCTATATACAAAACATACACATGTAGACATACAGACAGATGCAGATAGAGATCTCATAGCTTTCATGTAAAAATTTCAGCCATTGTCAGGTACAATAATACAGAATTCACTAGTTTATATAAAATAGTTGGATCCAAATTGCACATCTGGCAAATGGAACAAATTAAGGTTACCTGCTCCGTGCTCGCTAAAGCTTTTTACCAATATTTGTAGAGAAGACTTTTAAGATTTTTTATTTATCCTGTTTGTTTCCAAATAGCCTTAAATTTTTTTCCACTTCTTTTAATCCGATCTTCTCGTAGGTATGAACAGAACATTTGTTTTAGGGTGAGAGCTCACTTTGAAAAATCCTTTTGGATG
>NW_007730501.1:144788-151740 GCF_000696425.1 Galeopterus variegatus
ATTTTTTTTTTTTTTTTTTTTTTTGCGGCTGGCCAGTACAAGGATCTAAACGCTTGACCTTGGTGTCATGACACCGTGCTCTAACCAACTGAGCTAACTGGCCAGCCCTGATAAATTCCTAGAAACCTTATATGATTTCTGAAATACTTATATTAATAACATATACAAATATACCATAAAGAAGATTAAGCATCACTTTTTAGTTGACAATGCTTCCCATGTAATTTATCATGTCAAATAAACTTAATTAGTTTAACATTGCCCTTTTTCAAGGTGACAGAACAAATCCTTTGAGATTTTCCGGGGCTCTCTAGGGAATCTCAAAGTTAGTTCAAGGTAAAAAAGACTTTAGAGTTTGATTTGGGGAAGATTACCAAAAATTTCAAAAGGTTTGAACACTTAAACAAGATAATAGGTCACTATGAAAAAATACTTATTTAAATTATTTCACAATTTCTACAGGCCTATGCTTCCTCATTGTACAATTTTTCAATGTGATGAAAAGAATATTTCACTAACAGATTCAAATATCCTTTCGACTATCTGTAAAAATAAGAAGCCAAATATAGAAAAACATGTTCAGTAATTAATGTTTCAGCATTATGTCTTATTTGGAGATTATTTAACATTTAATGAATATTCATTATTTAACTTAGTATCTCTCTAAAGTTTTGGGTGGTATATTTAAGCAGATATACTATAAAACATTATTATTGTTCAACAATTCACTTACAAACTTTTGTTCCACTTACATTTCTTTAATTCACTTGCTCCTAACTATAATGCTTGGATTAGTCGTGAAAATTTCATGAGACTTTAGACAAAGCTAGTCATCATATAAAATTGTTTTTTGCTGACAAATTTTGTGACATATACATGTTAGGCAAACATAATAAAATCACAGAAGTAAAGAACCTAAAAGTTAAACATCTCTCTCTTTTTTTTTACTGCCATGTTTGACATACATCAAACATTCATTTTTATTGTACGTTTTGTTCTTAGGCTGAATTATAATTTTATAATATTAAACATCTATTACAAATAACATAAGCTTATTTGACTAGTAAATTCAGGTAAAATAAAATGGTATGTCTACATTATATGTAATGCCGACAACTCTCAAGACATATCTATTTTTATTTAACCAACAATATTAAACTAGGTTTATTTACCAAAGATTATCCCAGAGCATGTGAATACGAAGAAAAATTGGGTTAATTCCTGTTTTTCTGAGAATTTTAGGAATATTTAATTTATGTATGTGCTTATTTCTTTCTAAATCCATTAAAGCAAACCTTTTTTTACAAATTTTAGCAATACCATCCAGAGAGAAAAATATCTATATACAAAACATACACATGTAGACATACAGACAGATGCAGATAGAGATCTCATAGCTTTCATGTAAAAATTTCAGCCATTGTCAGGTACAATAATACAGAATTCACTAGTTTATATAAAATAGTTGGATCCAAATTGCACATCTGGCAAATGGAACAAATTAAGGTTACCTGCTCCGTGCTCGCTAAAGCTTTTTACCAATATTTGTAGAGAAGACTTTTAAGATTTTTTATTTATCCTGTTTGTTTCCAAATAGCCTTAAATTTTTTTCCACTTCTTTTAATCCGATCTTCTCTGCACATCTGGCAAATGGAACAAATTAAGGTTACCTGCTCCGTGCTCGCTAAAGCTTTTTACTAATATTTGTAGAGAAGACTTTTAAGATTTTTTATTTATCCTGTTTGTTTCCAAATAGCCTTAAATTTTTTTCCACTTCTTTCAATCCGATCTTCTAGTAGGTATGAACAGAACATTTGTTTTAGGGTGAGAGCTCACTTTGAAAAATCCTTTTGGATGTAAAAGTCCAAATTTCCAAAGGTATACCTATTCCAATGTCACTCTAAACCAATAAGACTTTTTATGGCTTGGTCATGGACACAAAGAGACATCCCCAAAGAGGGTGCAAAAAAGCAGTCACCAACTCCCCTGTCCACCCCCACAATCCAGAGTTACTCCCAAAGATAAGCCTAAGGAAAGCAAAGACCTTCACTGTCGCAGGCGGTAAGGAAGCTACAGTCTCCCACTAAGTGAGACGCCTTCCATCACAGATCCACTGATCTTTGGGTAGGTGACACTGGGATGGGACTTTTTCCAGCACAAACAAGGCAACAAAGGGAGAGATAACAAAGGCCCCTTATGGACTGTAACCCCCTATTAAGACAAACTCATCTGACCACTGGCAAGCTTGGACAAAGGAAATGCGGCCTCTGCATTTTGTGTCCTGGGTTCTTAGCTGGCTGACTAGCAGCGTGACGCAAGCACGACGACCTGCACCCTCTTGGCTGGCAGAAACTAGACTCATTATGAGACCATACTGGTTACAAAGCCAGACTCTCAGGACACAAAATGAGACAAAAGGAGATCTCATCCAGTTTTTTTGTTTGTTTGGTTGGTTTTTTTCAATTGGTTGACCCACAGCAAAATTTGTCTAAACAGATGCTGGCCCAGTGTGAACCATAAACTCACCAGTGTGAGGGGCCGGCTTGAACAACAGGCTCAGGAGACCTATGCCCTGGGGCTAGCTGGTTGCTCCCTTGGTTAGAGCACGGTGCTAATAATGCCAAGGTCAAGGGTTCAGATCCCACACCAGCCAGCCACCAAAAAAACCAAACAAAAAAAGAAGACCTATGCCCTGTGTTTTACCCTGATTATTCTCCTTGTTATAACAAATGACACAAAAGACAGAAACAAAGGAAAAAAATGACTATTTTTAGGAGGCTAAGGATCAATAGCCAGAGTACTTAAAACCAGATTTACAAGAGTCACAATCCAAAGAACTGAATCTTACAAATGCTGTTCTCCTGCTTATGGAGACTTGGAAAGGAAAAGGCAAAGAGATTTTTACCATCCTCATTCAATCAGACCCTACAGACAAAAGTCCCAGAGGCTGACTTTGGTAACAATTTTTACCTTTTGCGAGCTTTGTCAGAGGTCCTGGGTTCCCACTTCAGCCTCCAGAGCAAGTGGGCTGTCGCAGCCATCCCTTAGTGGTTGCCAAAATCCTAGGCAAGGAAGACTTTTTCTCCTGGAAATTAAACCGACAAAAGACAGATTAACAGGAGAAAAACAGTTTAATTACATACCTACCCATGGGAGTTTCACAAAGAAATGAGACTCAAGGTGGCAGCCACGCGATTGACGCTTATATACTAATACCATGTAAGCTAAACAGAGGAAAATGGGGTTTGGGCTTCTGGGTGTAAGAGGAAAATTCTGGGAAGGTGAGGGGAAGGAATGCGTGGTAAATAGGGTTGTCTTGTTCTGTAGATGAGTCTTTCAGGTGATAAGAGTTTCTCCGGGGGAAGCTCTCTGCCTTTACAAATAAAAATTTTCTTTATAAATGTAAATTTCCTTTACAAAGGGAGACTTTATACTCTATTTTTAGGCAGTTAGGGAAAGATAAAGAACTTTTCTCATGCCTGCTGGTTCTCAATTGCTCACAGCGCAAAGTAATCCAGGTGCAAAGAGGCATATATTTTATATTATCTGCATGCATAAATATATATATGTGTGTGTGGTACTCAAAAAAATTAAATTAAAAAATCAAAAACGATTAAAAAAAAGTTTGAAAAACACTGTCTAAGATTAACCTTTTTCTACTGTGACGATGAAAGAAACTGAGAGCTAGAGAAACTGATTTGTCCAAGTCCAGGAATTAGTGGCAGATACAATTTTGAACTCAGGAATCCTGACAGTCTGATGTTCTCTGAACAAAAGTTGATCAGTTGCCTACCATGAGGTCTAAAGGTTATGGATTTCATTTACTTAATTTATACTCAAGCTGACATTGTGAAAGGTCATCAAAATTCACCACACTTTTGTTATCTTAGTCAGCATGAGAAAACATGCCATGTTTTCTGCTTTGCATTGTAGATGAGCATTGGACTTTGATAGGTCGTCAGTTTATGCTTTTTTTAAAAAAGTTCTTTTTTGGGGGCAATTTTGATATATATTTACGCTAATGGTTATAAGTAAAGATAATCTAGTTTTAGTTTCTAAGTTAAAGGCTAAATAATTATTTTGACAAGTTTTTTCACATTCCTTAACTATCTTGAAAAACAAACATTCCAGGATGTTTAGAGGATTTTTGCCTGAAACAAGGGAATTGGTGAACATTTGAGGCTCCTCTAGCCCTTTGATTCTGTTGCATTTACCTTTGTAATCAGTTTGGATTTCTTCTTCTTTTTGACAAAAAATTAAAACTTTTCTTTTTTCTTCACGTAGTATTTTATGACCATTTCGGAAAGGCATTGTGGCTCAGCAAAAACATTGGAATGGGAATCAAGAGACCGGAGTTCTGGGCCTTCTTGACATCTCATTTATTTTGTTTGGATTTTAGCAGGTCCTGTTAATATCTTTGGGCCTTGATTTCTTTACTTGAAAACTGACGAAGTGAATCTAGATGATCTGTAAGTGCTGGAATCAATTAGTGTGTCTTAACTGTGTGAAGGTTAAGGGTGCCTTTTCAAATATGATAGAAACTATTGCCTAGAAAATTTCATATGCATATGTGGAGATGTGTTTTAGTGAATCTAGATGATCTGTAAGTGCTGGAATCAATTAGTGTGTCTTAACTGTGTGAAGGTTATGGGTGCCTTTCCAAATATGATAGAAACTATTGCCTAGAAAATTTCATATGCATATGTGGAGATGTGTTTTAGTGTAAAATTTTATTGGGTTCCTGGATTTTTGTACTCCATTTACAGATTTGCAGTTTCAAAACCTTGGTTTAAATAACTTCCTTTTTTTTATCATAAAATGTGTCAAATTCCCTACATTTCCTCTTTTGAACTTCCTAAGGATTTCCTACTTTTGCTTCTTTTCTGTTTCCTTTGTCCTTCCTTAAGGGTATCCTCCATAGTTCAAGGACTCTCAGAGCTGGAAACTTGAGAGAGCCAGATAATCCATTCCATTTTATTCTGGTCTGTTACCTTCACTCAGTGGATTTCATGTGTCCATGCAGTAACTCAGTGTTTTCACTTCAAACCCTGATGTGGAAGACACCATGATAAAATCCATTTCGCATATAGCATCCCTTCATTCATTCATTCAAGAAACGTTTATTGAGCATCTCCTTAGGTCAGGCACTGTGCTCCATGCTGAGGATATAATGGCAAGTAACAGACATTGCAAGTGACGTCTTCAAGATGGTGGAATAGACGATCCCAGGCATCTACCTCCCACAACCAATCAAGGTACAACTATTTTTTCTTAAATTGAAACATAATTGGTTATACATATTTGTGGGGTGCAGAGTTGAATATCAATACCTGTGTACAATATGTGATGATCACATCCGGATAATTAGTATGTTCATCATTATAAAACTTAATCACACTTTGTGACCTTCAACCAATTTCTCACTTACCTCCCTTCCCTCTTTCCCACTTCCAGTAACCACTGTACTGTTCTCTCCTTTTGAAAGTTCAGCTGTTATTGTGAATGTTCTTTCCTTCTCTCTCCTTTTTTTTTGATTAGTTATTTATTTATTTTTGACTGTACATATTTATGGGGTACAGAGTTGACTATCAGTATTTGTGTACAGTAGGTGATGGTTGAATCAATATTATTTGTATGTTTATTATTACAAATTGCAATTATCCTTTGTGCCCCTTTCCCCAGTTACTCCCTAATCCTCCCTTCTCCTCCCCCTTTTCCACCTCTAGTAACTACAGGTCTGTTCTCTCCTTCTGAAATTTCAATGTTTTATTGTGTTCTTTTTTCCTTTCTTTCATCTTTCTTATTTATTTATTAGCTCTAACTTATGTGTGAGGACAATGGGCTCCTTTGCCCATTTTTAAAATTGGGTTATTTGTTTTTTACTGTTAAGTTGTTTGAGTTTCTTATATTTTCTGGACATAAATAACTTGTCAGATGCATAATTTGCAAATATTTTCTGTCATTCTATAGGCTGTCTTTCACTCTGTTGATTATTTCCTTTGCCATGCAGAAGGTTTTTAGTTTCATATAATCCCATTTATTTATTTTTCCTTTTGTTGCTTGTGCTTTTGAGGTATTATTCATAAGGTCTTTACCCAGTCCTACATCCTGAAGTTTTACCCCTGTTTTCTTCTAGGAGTTTTATAGTTTCTTGTCTTATATTTAGGCTTTTAATCCATTTTGAATTGATTTTGATATATTGCAAGAGGTACACATCTAGTTTCATTCTTCTATATATGAATATCTGGTTTTCCCAGCCCCATTTACTGAAGCGTCTGTTGTTTCCCTGATGTATGTTCTTAGTGCCTTTGTCAAAGATCAGTTGGCTCTAAGTATGTGCATTGATTTCTGGGTTCTGTTCCATTGGTCTGTGTGTCTGTTTATATGCCAAAACCATGCTGTTTGGGTTACTATAGCTTTGTGGTATAATTTGAAGTTAGGTAGTATAATAGCATAATGCCTCTGGCTTTATTTTATTTTATTTTTTTGCCCAGGATTGCTTTGGCCATTCAGGATCTTTTGTTGTTCCATATGAATGTTAGGATTGTTTTTTCTGTTTCTGTGAAGAATGTCATTGGTGTTTTGATGGGGATTGCATTGAATCTTTAGATTGCTTTAGGTAGTATGGACATTTTCACAGTGTTAATTCTTCCAATCCATGAGCATGGAATATCTTTCCATCTTTTTGTGTCCTCTGTAATATCAGCAGTAATTTGTAGTTCTCATTGTAGAGATCCTTCACTTTCTTGGTTAAGTTTATTCCTAGGTATTTCATTTATTTATTTATTTGGTAGCTATTGTAAATGGGCTTGCTTTCTTGATTTCTTTTTCTGCTAGTTCATTGTTGGAGTATTAAAACAGCACTGATTTTTGTACATTGATTTTTGTGTCCTGTTACTTTACTGAATTCATTTATCAGCTCTAAGAGGTTTTTTTTTTTTTTTTTTTTTTG
>NW_007730501.1:152719-155435 GCF_000696425.1 Galeopterus variegatus
GTCTAAGGGGTTTTTTTTTTTTAGTAAATTTTTGGTAGAGTCTTTAGGTTTTTATATTTATAGGATCATGTCAACTGCAAACAGGGACAGGTTGACTTCATCTTTTCCAGTTTGGTGCTTTTATTTCTTTCTCTTACCTGATTGCTCTGGCTAGTACTTCCAATACTATGTTAAATAGGAGTGGTGAGAATGGGCATCCTTGTTTTGTTCCTGTTCTTAAGGGAAAATCTTTCAATTTTTCCCCATTTGGAATGATATTGGTGGTTGGTTTGCCATACATGGCTTTTGTGTTGAGATACATTCCTTCTGTACCTAAGTTGTTGAGAGTCTTTATCGTGAAGGATGTTGATTTTTGTCAGATACCTTTTCTGCATCTTTTGAGACGATCATATGATTTTTGTCCTTAATTTTGTTTATGTGGTGTATCACATTTATTGATTTGCATGTGTTAAAACATCCTTGCATCCCTGGGATGAATCCCACTTGATAATGATGCATGATCTTTTGATGTGCTGCTGTATTCTGTTTGCTAAGAATTTGTTGAGGATTTTTGTGTCTATGTTCATGAAAGATATTGGTCTGTAGTTTTGTTTTTGTTGTTGTTGTGTCTTTGTCTGGTTTTGGTATCAAGGTGATGCAAGACTCAGAATGAGTTTGGGAGATGGCTTGTGTTTTAATTTCTTGGAATAGTTTGAAAAGAATTTGTATTAATTCTTCTTCAAAGCTTTGGTAGAATTCAGCAGTAAAGTCATCCAGTCCTGGGCTTTTCTTTGTTGTGGCACTGCTGATTACTGCTTCAATATCATTGCTTGTTGTTAATCTCTTCAGGATTTCTCTTTCTTCCTGGTTCAGTCCTGGTAGTTTGCATGTGTCCAGAAAATTATCCATTTCCTCCAGATTTTCAAATTTTTTGGCATATAAGCAACACCCTGTTTCTCTGGTACCAGTTTTCTGTATTAGTTTTCTTTGTAAATAACAAAAATCAAAACTGAAAAAGAAAACATTATATAAAGTGGATTGAATGTCTCTCCAATCTCACTGATGCTTAATCCCCACTGTAACTGCTGAGGGTGCGAAATCCCATCATGATAATTGAGAGGTAGGGCCTTGATGAGGTGATTACATTGTGAGGATCCTGCCCTAGTAAACCTCCTCCTTCATATTCTGGATTGTTATTCTCATTCCATCGTGTTGTCTAACTGAGTATTCTTGTATCTCATTGAGTTTCCTTAAGATTATTGCTTGGAATTCCTTTTCAGTCATTTCAAGGGTCTCACACCAAAACCAGAAAAAGACACAACCAAAAAAGAAAACTACAGACCAATATCCTTAACGAACAGAGATGTGAAAATCCTAAACAAAATACTATCAAACAGAATCCAACAACACATTAAAAAGATCATTCACCATGATCAATTGAGATTTATCCTAGGGATGCAAGGATGTTTCAATACATGCAAATCAATCAGCTAACATCTGACTGAATGGACAAAAGTTGGAGGCTTTTCCTGTAAGATCTGGAACAAGGTAAGGATATCCACTTTCTCCACTCTTGTTCAACATAGTACTAGGAGTCCTAGCCAGTGCAATAAGGCAAGAGAAAGCAATAAAGGGCAACCAAATTGGAAAGGAGGAAGTCAGACTATCCCTATTTGCAGATGACATGATCATATATGTAGAAAACCCTAAAGACTTCACCAAAAATTTACTAGAACTAATAAATGAATTCAGTATAGTGACAGGATACAAAATCAACATGCAAACATGAGTGGCCTTCCTATTCACCAATAATGCAATGGCTGGAGAAGACATCAAAGAAAGTAATCCTATTCAGAGTAGCTACCCCCAAAATGAAATACCTAGGAGTAAATTTAACCAAGGAGGTGAAAGACCTCTACAATGAAAACTATACAACATTGGTGAAAGAAATTGAAGAGGATTCAAATAAATGGAAAGACATCCTATGTTGATGGTTCAGAAGAATTAACATCATGAAAATGTCCAAAGCAATCTCCGCATTCAATGCAATCCCTTTCAAAATACCAATAACATCCTTCATAGAAATAGAAAACAACAGCTTAAAATTTGTATTGAACCATGAAAGACCCCTATCGCTAAAGCAATCTTGAACAAAAAGAACAAAGTTGGAGGCATCACACTTCCTGACTTCAAAATATACCGTAAAGCTATAGTAACCCAAACAGCCTGGTGGCATAAAAACAGACAGGTAGATCAATGGAACAGAACAGTGAGCCCCCAAATAAACCCACAAATTTATAGCCAACTGACTTTTGACAAAGATGCCAAGAATATACACTGGGGAAAGGAAAGTCTCTTCAGTAATTGGTGCTGGGAAAACTGGATATCCACATGCCTAAGACTGAAACTACAACCCTCTCTCTCACCGTATACAAAAATCAACTCAAAATGGACTAAAGACCTAATTTCAGACCTGAAACTATGAAACTACTAGAAGAAAACATAGGGGAAAAGCAACAAGAAATGGGAGTGTGCAGTGCTTTTTTGGACAATACTACAATGGCTCAGGCAACTAAAGCAAAAATACACAGATGAGACTACATCAAACTATAGAGCTTCTGCACAGCCAGCGACCCTATCAGAGAAGTGAAGAGACAACCTAGAGAACGGGTGAAAGTGTTTACAAACTACATATCAGACAAGGGGCTAATATCCAGAATATATAAAGAACTTAACT
>NW_007730501.1:156221-157003 GCF_000696425.1 Galeopterus variegatus
TTACAAACTACATATCAGACAAGGGGCTAATATCCAGAATATATAAAGAACTTAACTTAACAGCAAAAAATAAATAACCCAATTAAAAAATGGGCAAAGGACCTGAACAGACATTCCTCAAAGGAAATCATACAAGTAGCCTACAGGCACATGAGAAAATGCTCAATGTCACTAATCAACAGGGAAATCCAAATTAAAACCACAATGAGACATCATGTCACCCCATGTAGAATGGCTATTATGAACAAGACAGAAAATAACATATGCTTGTGAGGATGTGGAGAAAAAGGAACTCTCCTCCATTGTAAGTGGGAGTGTAAACTGGTAAAGCCACTGTGGAAAACAGTATGGAGATTCCTTGGAGAACTAAAAACAGATCTACATCACGACCAAGGTATTTCACCACTGGGTATATACCTAAAGGAAATGAAACCAATATATTGAAAAGACTGTTGCATTCCCATGTTTATTGCAACATTTTTCACAATAACAAGAGATGGAATCAGCCTAAATCACCATCAATGGATGAATGGATAACATGGATGGAACTGGAAACTATTATGTTTGGTGAAGTAAGTCAGGCACAAAAAGAAAGATTACCTATCACTCACATGTGGAATCTAACCCCCCCCCAAAAAAAACCCAAAAAACCCTGAAGTGGTTTCATAGAATAATGAATAATGGTTACCAGAGACTTGGTGGGGAGCAGGGGGGAGATGTGGCGGACTAATGGGTATAAAACTATGATCTACCCTTGGTGAATTAATGCATAGCATGTGCGT
>NW_007730501.1:157888-159683 GCF_000696425.1 Galeopterus variegatus
AAAAAAAAAAGAGGTAAAAAGATAGAACTTGCCCTTGCCTCAAGAGGACTACATTCTAGTGGGGATACTCACAAAAAAGAAGTTATCAAAGAAGTTAATAAGATTACTTCAAGCTATGATAAGCATCATCGTGAAAGAAACACATGGAGAGCTGGGCAGGAGAATAAATCCTCTTTTATAAGGCCTCTCTGAGAAGGTGGCACCAACTGTGACTAACAGAGAAGGAAGTGTTTGTCACGCGAAAGGACGCAGCAGCAGCACACACAGGGCTCACACGTGCAGAGCCCTGCACAGGAGAGGATGGAGTTCTGGAGCTGAGAGAGCAGCCATGCACCCGGAGCTAGTGCACGAGAGGGAGAGTGGTACGGGGGTGTTGGACGGACGGCAGGGCACTGCAGGCCATGGTGGAGGTTTGGGTTTTGTTCTGCAGGGCAGTATGTCACAGTGATGGTAAGGATGGCCTTGGGGCAGGCTGCCAGAGGTTGTCCTCAGCTCCATTGCTTACCATCAATGTGCGTCAGCCACTTATGCCTCACTTCACACTCCTGGTCTCACCCATCCTGATGGGCTCTGGCTACTTGTTCTGCTCCAGCCACCAGTGTGACAGGCAGCTCTGTCTGGGCTCTGATGGACCGGAAGTGGACGACCTGATAGCACCTCGCCTCGTCCTGTCGCAATGGTTACGAGTTGCGTTCCTTTCCCAGTTGCATTCCTGTTGGTGCAAAGACTGCTTGTGGGCACAATTGCAAGGGAGCCAGTCCCCATGGGGTAATCCTCTGACCAAAGAGAGATGCCAGTGGACAAATCCTTCCCCTCCTCCACCCAGGGGGAGTGCCCTGAGACAGAGCTGGTGTGGCAAGATCAAGCAAACAGGTTACTTTATACCATGCAGTGCTGCATCCTGATGATGTACCCCTTAGAACCTGTCCCTCCTCACCCGACTCACTCCTGCTTCCCTGAGATTGCAGCCCCTGATAAGGGAGAGGTACTTCTGTGTTCACTGCAGGCTCTGCTTTCTGGGGAACCCGTGTTAAGACAGGCCTATTGAACGAATGAACTCTTGGTGCCTCAGTTTCCACATCTGATAAATGTAAATTATAATAACTGTACCTGCCTTTGTAGGGTTGAATATTACATGAATTAATATGTGCAATGATCTCAGTATGTGCCACATGTGTGCTATTTTTATTATTATAATTTATTCTAAATGAAATGGGGAGGCATTGAAGAATTTTAAGGAGAATATCCTGATCTGATTGGCATTTTTATAAGTTCTCTCTTATACCTATATGGGAAATAGATCAGAAGGAGACAAGAATAAAAGCGGAGAGACCTTTAGGAGGCTGTTGTATTAGTAAAGGTAAGGGATCTTGGTTACCTAGAACAGAGTTTGAGCAGGGGAAATCAATAGAATTGGGCAGATCCAAGAAATACTTTGGAGATAGTACACTTTTTAGGTCCTGCAGACCCTACAGAACTTAAAAATTCATTGGATGGAGAATGAGCAAAAAGGAAGGTCACCTAAAAACATATATTACTCTTCATGGCACATGGACAATACATTCAAGATCTGGCCTTTTTCCTTAAGATACGAGGTCAGTCCCCCTCCCCAGTCCCCACACCATGGATTCAATGTTCTCTTCTTACCTGGATCATCTTTGCTGAGATCCTTGCTTGCTCTTCACTCACACATCTTATGGCTGCAGCCCAAATGGGGCTGTCCGCCATCTATTTTGATCCTGCCCCCGTGGCCCCGGTGATGGACTCTTGTTTCATCCCGTGCTGCCTCAGCTTC
>NW_007730501.1:160394-162422 GCF_000696425.1 Galeopterus variegatus
CTCCCCAGTCCCCACACCATGGATTCAATGTTCTCTTCTTACCTGGATCATCTTTGCTGAGATCCTTGCTTGCTCTTCACTCACACATCTTATGGCTGCAGCCCAAATGGGGCTGTCCGCCATCTATTTTGATCCTGCCCCCGTGGCCCCGGTGATGGACTCTTGTTTCATCCCGTGCTGCCTCAGCTTCCGGGCTTCTCCTCTCTGCTTCTCAACCCACCCACCGCCTCCGCCCACTCTAGCAAACTCACGACGTGGCCCTGTCACCTGCTCTCATATTTTTGCATCTATGAGCACAACCTGTTCTTGGAATGCCAATTTCCTTCTAATTGGCTAAATTCTTTCTCCACCTTTACTCATTAAATCCTAACCCCCTCACTTACCACAACAAGAAGGAAGTAGAAAAATTATCCTTGACTGCTCAAACCAATCCCACCCCTTCCATTCATCTCTATTTCAGTCAATGTCAATGGACCCTTCTAGTTGTTCAGGTTGAAAAACTTAGGTTCTTCTATATCCCTCCTTTTCTCGAGATCCAACTTGTCTGCAAATCCTGTTAGTTTTACCTTCAGCACATGTCCCGAGTCCGTGCCCTTCTCACCAGCGCTGCTCCCATCCCAGTCCAGGGCACCGTCTCTTCCCTCTGTATTACTTCTGCGGTCTTCCCCCGGTCTTTCTGCTCCTGCCCTTGCTGCCTGCAGTCTGTTCTCAGCACAGTGGCCTGAGTTATCCTGTGGAAGCTTCAGATCATGTTACTCTTCTGCTCAACATCTTTCAGCACCTCCCCGTCTCACGCAGAGTCAAATCCAGTGTTTTCCATGGCCCCCACCATCTGGCCCGGTGACCTCTGATCGAATGTTTGATTAGCCTCCCCGTCTCCCCTACTCACTCCACTACTGCCTCACGGACCCTCTTGCTGTTTCTCAAGCACGCCAGGCCCGGTCCCCACGCAGGACCATGCACTCTCCGTCCCTGCTGGCAGGCATGTGACTCCCGCAGATCTCTGTGCAGACGGCTCCCTCCTCTCCTCCTGGCGTTTACTTAGATGAGATCGTTTTGATCATCCTGCATCCCCATCAGCCATAGCACTCTCTATTTCTCTGCTCTATGTTACTTTACTCCGGGACACAGTCTATCATATGTGCATCAACCCCAGATGTAGGGCACTGGGCTCCCAGCCTTGGTTCTTGTGGGCAGGGGGGTGGAAGTGGGGAAGAGTTTGGAAGTGACCCCTCCTGATAATTGGGGTTTTCTCAGTTTAAGCTGTATCAATTGTACGTACAGTAGGTTTCACTATTCTTTGTGCTTTTTGTGTCACTATCAACTGAAAAATATTATTCATCATTAACTTCACAAAGATATAACACCAAATTTTTACCCAAGTGAATTTTTGCAGTCCTCTTTATTTTCACTAGTTCATTTTGTATCTATATCCTGTCTATAAGGACAGGAATTTTCATCTGCTTTGTTTATCTACAGCACTTAGAGCACTCCTGGCACATAGTATGCCATCAAAAAACATTTGAATTAATGGGTGGCTCACCTTGTTTATACATGTACTGTACATGACTCCCCTACTCTCAGAAACTAATAGAAACCGTTTGCTTAAGTAGTATAATGTTAACATATCACTTATTAACAAGTCCACAACCAACAATTCATGATACTTTACATTTACATAACACTTTGCAGACTATAAGATACTTTCATATACATTATCTCATTTAATCCTCACAACTCTGTATTCCAATTTTTCACAGCAAGCTGAATCTGAGAGCAATAAAGGGTTTTGTTCAAGGACACAGGAAACCAAATCATAGAGAATTTGAATGATTTGTTCAAAGTTGACACAAGAGAGTCAAGATTCAAACTCAGGTTGTTCTGACCACAAATCCGATATCCCACTCCAATATCCCAAGTCTTTGATTCTGTTTGGATCAGTTGCTTATATGTTCTTTGACTGTGTATCAGCAACACCTGTTTCCTGCCCTTGGCCAACCAGGTTCAGGACTCATAATCCAGTTGATC
>NW_007730501.1:162989-177672 GCF_000696425.1 Galeopterus variegatus
CTTGTAAACGTTCATTGCTGTAGTCATTTGTCTTTCTTCTCTCGTGACTTCTGTAGTTCACCCCCACCTACAGAGAAGTCATCCTTACTAGGGTCCACTCTGTGTTTTCTTGCTTTGTGGCTTCCCCATTCTTATTCATTCTCAACTGTAAGAAAGCAAGCCCTATCTTTTAGCACTGTCCAAATCCTTAAATACACAGCTATTGGGCACAATGCTATCTCTTCCTTTCCTGTTCACACATAAGCAAATATTTAGTTTTCTCGGGTTTCCTTGTAAACGTTCATTGCTGTAGTCATTTGTCTTTCTTCTCTCGTGACTTCTGTAGTTCACTCCCACCTACAGAGAAGTCATCCTTACTAGGGTCCACTCTGTGTTTTCTTGCTTTGTGGCTTCCCCACTTCAACTATAGACTGTTCAGAGTTCAAAATCCATTTCTTTGTATTATCACAGATCGTAAATATTCAAAAGTTAGTGACTAAGGGAAGGGAGAGGAACTCCATTCATGATTCGAACCAGAAAAATGGAGCAGATTTTATCAGATGCCCCATTTTAATGGCATACAGATAACATGACTCAGACTGGTTCAGGTGCAGTCTGCACACATCAGACAGGAGGACTCAGCTGCTGACTTGGCAAAGGGGTTGTAAATAAAAGCTGACTTTGGTTTGGCACCTATAATTACATCCAAGTCATAGCTTGTGTTTGACTGTCTCTTAGAAAGAAGAAAAAGAGAGAAAGAAGGAAAGGAAGAAAAGAAAAGAAGGAAGGAAGGAAGGGAGAGAGACAGGAAGATGTTTTTCTTAATGGGATAGACTCAGACATTCAATTTCTTTACAGAATTCACACTCCCCCTATAGAGGAAATCCATGAAACTGGTAGAATAGAAAATGGGATAAGTGCCTAGATTTCCATAATAAATGTCTTACAGATTCCATAGGAAGCATTAATTCCAACACTGAATTAAAATCTGAGATGACTAGAGAAGAAACAAACCCTTTCCCCAAATCTACATGTCATATCGAGATCAATTTAACAGGTGTTTGATGAAAACTTAGGAGGTAATGTTTGGTATCTAATGCTTAACATAGAAGAATTTCTGTCCTTGAGGAATGACTAGAGAAGAAACAAACCCTTTCCCCAAATCTACATGTCATATCGAGATCAATTTAACAAGTGTTTGATGAAAACTTACGAGGTAATGTTTGGTATCTAATGCTTAACATAGAAGAATTTCTGTCCTTGAGGAACTGTATAGCCTAAAAGGAAAATAAGGTGTGTGACAATAACTGCAGTGTAGAGCAAAAGTGCTTTGGGAGAGGTGTCACGTGCTGTAGAAGGAAAGAAGATGGAGCTTGCTGCTGCTTGAGGGATTTTAGGTTATGTGAAGAAGGGGACATTTTAAGCACAGAGGTGGGAAAGTGCAGGAAATGCTTAGCTGTAGGTAAGTGGGCATATTTGGCTGAAGGATATATTCAGAGAGATGAAGCGGAAAGAAGGCAAGTGCCAAACCCTAGGGCGTCTAAGGAGTTTCGTTTTTATTCTGTGAATCTTAGGGAACCACTGAACGTCATGGAAGAGAAGTCTGACATGTTTAGTCTGAGCTTTCATAGTTCCTTGACAGCAACTGGAGGCTGTTGAGAGAATGTAAGACTAGAATCTGGGAATACGGTAAGGAAGCATCACTGTAACCTGGGGCCTGGGCTCCAAATGGGAAAGCAAATGGGATGCACATAAAAGATGTGTAAGAGGTGGAATCTGCAGGATTTGGCAGCTGATTTAAGTATGTCACTATCTGCTTAGAGGAGGGGGAAACGTGGTGAAAACATTGCACACAGGTGTGGATATTCAACACTGTACCCCACAGATATGTACAATCGATTATGTTTTGATGAATGAAAAATTAAAAAAATGAGTATAAGTCAGGACTTTGTAAGTGACGGAAGCCCACTTTGATTCATTGAAACAGAAAAAAGGGAAGTTCATTTGCAAAGTTAGGTGCTAACCTGACCTTGGGAAGAACGGAGATAGGGCCAGGCAGGGGCAATTGAATCAGGGGCAAAAGAATAGAGTAAGGGATCAGGTCACAGGGGCCATCAGCCAGCAGAGTCATAAGAATGGGCCCAGAACCAAAAAAATTCGTATCATCTGGAAAAGGCGACACCCTGGATTCTCTCTCATCTCAGGAACTCCTATCCTTAGCCCTGTTCTACTTTATTACACCTAAGCATCTTACTACTGCGTTTATAGCTTTACTGTGTATTAAATGCAACTTTCCTGAATTCAAAGAGTCCATTGTGTCCTTTTTATCAATAGGGAAAAAGTTCTGATTTATCATTAGTCTCCATAATTCTAGAAAAATACAGTATCCTCAAAACATTGATCTTGAATGTTGACGGTCCCCTGCATCAGGATTAGTTCCTATTCTCTCTCCGTTCTGCATCCTCTCCCTAAGCAACCTCAGACCCACCCGTAATTTCTATACCAGGAACTCCAGGTCTTTACCCATAATTTGCATTTGCATCCTGACAAATCCACACCTCTAGCCCATTCCTGCTGGACTTCTCTGTCTGGACGTATTCCATGCTGCCTCAAACACACCATGTCAAAGACCAAACGCAGGAGTGTGAGAAGCGATGGCAGATTGAGCACTTCGTTTATCTTTTATCCAAAAGCCATATTAAAATCATAGTAAAGAAATAAAAAGATAAAAGATGTGAACACCCCCAACCCAACCTGACAAAGAATGGGAGAAGAGCTACCAGAGGAGTAGAGGTTCTGAAAGTTCTGGAAGTTGGAAGATGAGTGAAGAGGGGTGACTGACGATCAGAGCTGAGGAACGCACAGCCTGGTGCCCCTGAGGAACGGGGCACGAGCAGTGAGGGAGCTACTGAGCCCAGAGGAAGCTCAGAAACACTTTCGTCTTGGATGCTACAAGTTCTACAGAAGACAGGAGTGAGCACTTTAGAAATATTAAGAATGACTTTGCATCCATAAAACAAGAGCAGGACAGAAGATGCAAATGCCCAGGCTCCATGTTTATCCACAGATCTGCTGCTGCTCCTGGCCCTCCTGTCTTGGTGAATCCCACCATCGGCCACCCACTTTCCCAAGTTAAAAGTGACCCTTTATTCTTCCCTTCTATTTATGCCTCATTCAGCAAACTGAGGGCTGATTCTATCTCCTTAAAATCTCCTTTATATTTCACCTCGCCTCTCCTTATCCAGACCATGACCTTGTATAGACCTTTATCGTGTGTTTCCTGAATCTTAGCAATGACTTCATCTCTGTTCTCTTCTAGTTTGAAGCCTTCCTAAACCATTCTCCAGGATTATGTAAAAATTATGTGAAACTCCCCATCAGCCCAGCACCTGGCGTAGTCCTTCAACCAGTGAGTGCCTGGTATCATTTTGATTGAGTCATACTTGACCATCTGTCCAGCCCCCAATTTCTACTACTCCATACTTTGTTCTTTATAACATGGGCTTACTCTTAGCTCGTCCTGCAAACACGTCTCCTTTTTAAAACACGTGCTGCTCTCCCTGCCTGGAACCCCCAGCCCCCACCCCGCTCCTCTTTGTGGGCAGGGACTCCTTCCAGGCTCAGCTCAACCATTGCTTCCCCCGATGAAGTTCCCTAACTTTCTGGGACTGCCACGGGCTTCCGGTCCTCACGTGCCCTGTGTCGACCTCAGTCACTTCCACCGCAGCACTTCTGCGCTGAATCTCTAATTTCTGGTCTCCTGTTTCCCTGGACAAGACTCTAGGCTCCTAGAGGGCAGAACCCAATCCTTTTAGTTTTGTGTCTCTCGCACACATGCCATGTAGATGAATAATCAAGATCATAGTGTTCTGGCTTTTTACAGTGGAAGGAAACTCATTCAACCATCCGTAGTCCTTCTCCTGGGGCGAATGAAGGGTCATCATTCCCGCTGTATTCGCCGAGGCGACTGAAGCGCAGAGACGAAGTGACTTATTTTAGTTCGCAGAGATGGAGCATACAGGGTTGCATGTGTGATGGGGGCAGAGGTGGGGAGGGGCGGAGTGGAGGTCGCCCCTAAAATCCTGGTCTCTGCCTTCTTCTGCAGCACTCCTTTCCCCACAGGACGACACCTCTTATTAATCAATTGTCACTCAAAAAAAAACTCAACTTGAAAAAAGAAATAGAAACCAAAACAAACTATTACCCAAACTGACATGGGAATTACTTTCTGTCAGATGATAACAGCTAGTATTTTGATATTTTTAAGGCCAGCATTTTTCCAAGCGAGGAGGGTAAATCACCCTCTGAAAGGGTGGAACCGTTTATTCATTAGCATCTATGTCCCATATATAATTTCCTATTAAAAGAAACTAACGTACAAGTGCTTCCACAGGCTACCACATTCACTTCTCCCCCTTATTCTCATTGCAGCTTCCAGCACATAGCCAAAGGTGGCAGATGGGCCAAATGTTACCGGTATGGTGGCCAGTCAGAGCCATCTGGGTCCCCACCTCAGCACAGTCTCACGTGGCTCACCATTACCTTATAGTAGCTACTCAAGAGATAACTTGCTGACTTGATAAAGAAGAGAGGAAGGAAACTGCAGAACATTCGATGATTCTTTCACACTTTCTTACCCATTTTCCTCTCTGGATGTTGTGATTCGATAGCCCCTCCTCCGTCTACCGAGCCGTTTTATCCTTTCAGGCCCACCATTCCAACGATGTGGATTTCCTGAATTCCGCCCTCCACTGCCCTCTGCTCTCTTTGAATACCTTCCCCCGGGCAGTCTTGAACCTCATTATGCCAGTATGCTAATGACTTCCAAAGCCACAGTTCTAAATCCAACCTCTCCTAAGAGCTAAAGACCCCAGTTTCTAAGGGTTTCTTACACAATCCCGCACAGCCGGATACCACCTTAAAAATAAAATGTCTAAAATAAAATTCAGCACTTTATCCAAACCCATTTCTCTATCTGTTAAAGATATCACCAACCCCAAAACATAATGACCCAGAACCCCAGTCACAATTTATACTCCTCTGTCCTCTTTACCAGCCCCTCTTTGGGATAGCTGATATGGCTCCTCAACTCGCAGAGCTCCCCTGTCGCCATGCCTGGATGCCTTTCCTCACTCCCAACCATGATTTTCATGGCATCTGCCAAAGCAGAACCTCATGGCCAGGTGCAGTGACTGGTCCAAGGGGTGGATGTGTGGCCCAGCCCATCCATCAGTTTCCATCCTCTGAAACGTTCACACCAACCCAGGAGAAGACCTGTACATCCGCAGCCCCTCAGCTAGAAGAATGCAAATCCTAACCAACTATGGCCAGGATCCTCAAGTGTAGAGAGAGTCTCTGCAGTAGAAAAGAATAAAGGCCACATTCCAAAAGGAGCTATGGAGGAAGGATGACATCTGAGACGTGTCTCGATAGGTTCCACACACTCAGTAAATATTTATGGAGGCTTCAAACATGCCAGACACTGGGTGAGGGCCGGAGATATGAAAATATAATTCTTCCTCAAAACATGTCTCCTTTTTAAAACACGCACTGTTCTCCCTGCCTGGAACCCCTGTTTTCTTCACTGGCATGAAAACTACTTTCAGGCTCTCAGCTCAGAGAACTGGGTTCCTCAAAGAACTCATACATGAGGGGACTTCAAAAATTTTATGGAAAGATTTATATTATGTTTCAATTCTATTTTTCCACACACTTTTCTTTTCTTTTCTTATTTTTTTGTTTTTTTGCTGCTGGCCGGTGTGGGGATCTGTGCCTTGGTGCTATGACACTGTGCTCTGAGCTAACCACCCACAGACTTTTTGAAGTACCCTCACATAAGCATAAATTGTCCCTCATGCTCCAACTGAGCTTTGCCAACTGCCATTATTTTACTAACAAAAGTCTTGTCACTGGCTTTTAGAGAAAGTTTGGCTGCCCCTCATTCTGATAGACAGATATGGAAGGTCTTATTTTCGTGCCCAATGTGGCCACTCTGTGTACCTGGTTAAGGAAAGAATGAGGATTTTGTTGCTCTATCTCGAGAGTGACAGAAGTCACCACTCCAACCCCATCTACCACAGTGCCTGGAGCATAGTGAGTTCTCACTACATATTAGTTTATTTCGTCTTTCTTTTTATTTTTATTTCCTCAAATTATTATTAAGCAAGGATTCTAAAAATAGCACAAGCTACTGCACAAGAGCATATTTCAGAGAGGGCCAATGAAAGAAAAGATTTTTTAAGAGTAAAACTTAAGTACAGTCTGCAAACAAGTCATTGGTTAAAAAATACAACTAATCAAAGTATGATTGTTGTATTGATATTCAGCTCAGTACCCCACATATATGTACAACCAACTGTATTTCAATAATAATAAAAAAAAACACAGACAAATCTCTTCCTCAAAGTACGATTGTCAATTCATAAATGCCTTCCTTATTAACATCAACATCCAGACATAAATAATTTCCTTTAAACCTGAGATTTTAGGTGTTGTTCTCTATTCTCAGGTTTTTTAAAAACTGTATGATTTTTAGGAAAAGTCTCCAAAAGAGATAGGAAAAATTTAATTAAGTGGAGAATAAGGACATAGGTTGGCAAAAGAGTGCATAGGGATGAATCTAGTGCAATGTTTTATTATTACTGCTAAAACTAATTAAAATGACAATATTAGTGATGCGAATAAGAAGAGGAGAATATGACCATTTCAAATGATAATTTTTTTTAGTTTGGGTGAATTGTCAAAATTTCTTTTCATTCATTCATTCATTCATTCATTCATTCATTCAACACACCCAGCATGTGCTTCATTCATTCATTCCTTTATCCATTCAATCAACAAACACACCCAGCATGTGCCAGGCATTGTGTTAGGTGCTGGGAATGCAAAGCTGAACCCGTTTGTCTTCCTTCTTACGCGACAGTCACTAAGAGCTAAATGAAATCTCACCAGTCACAGGACAGGTATGCAAGAGGAGTGTTGCCTTTCAGTCTTGTTTCGCTCCAGTTGTCTGGTGCTGCCACCTGCCGGGCATTTTCTTTTTCCTGGAGTTTAACTACAGGCGTGGAGGAGAAGCCGGAATTTCTTAGGGAAGATGGTGGACGGTGGAGAGGGCATTTCCGCCTTTGCATGCTGAACCCTGCACTCTTCTTGAGTGCACTTTTTCTTCCTCTTCACCCCACCTCCTGGTGGCACCGACCCTCGCTTCTCCAGAATGACAAGCTCCACTCTCGCTGCCGTGCTGTCACCTGCCCAGCGTGCCCAGGGCAATCACCTCACTTCTCTCCCTCCCACAGAGGTTTGCTACTGAGCTTCTGTCTGAAGAAAGTTGTGGCTGTCTTTGGCCTTCTCCCCACCCTTGTGGGTGTTAGAGTTCTTGCCAGGACACTGGAGGTGTGCGCCTGGGTTGCTCAACACGGGCCGGCAGAGGTCCTTGTAGCAAACACTTGCACACAACATGGAACCTGCTCTCACTTCTGTATGCGGAGCGGTGTCGTGGGTGGGGGGACTGTACTACTTCCTCACTGGTCGTCTGGGTTCGGGGTGTCTGGGCTGCTTCAAAATGCCACACAGATATGAGAGGTGGGAAAAGGGGAGGGGGACGGGGGTTGGTGAGACACTTGTTAAGGGCCACAAAGACTGATGACGTTTTGTAAACATGAGTATACTAATTATCCTGGTTTGATCACACATATTGTATACATGTATTGATATTCGATTCTGTACTCCACAAATATGCATAATCAATTAGCTTTCAATAAAAACAAACAAACAAATAATTACACCCCCAACCAAAAAAAAAAAAAAAAAAAAAAGCTACACAGAAGTTGGGGCTCAGGGATTAAGCATTAAATAGGTCATTTGCTTTGTGTCATCAGTTCTCGAAGTAAGTCAGATGCACCCTTGGACCGTTTAATCACTAAAAAGGAGCTTTATCTCCCAAGTTCACCAGTGATTCAATTGCGTGCCTCTTTTTGCCCTTTTTCAATGCAAAGGCTTCACATGAGTGGCTACTGTTCTGTCCAGAAAAGATGAATCAAGTGTAGACTACTTGGTTAGCTACAAAATCATGGAGACCATCTCCCATTGCTGGCCATACCATCAAAAATTATTCTGGATTTCAGTAGATAAGAATAATCGTTGGAATATTAAATATGCTTTTCTAGAAAGATGCAATATTTACTTTTATACCTTTTACCCTAAATTAAACCACGTAGTGAAAAACATACCAAAGTAACCAAAGTATGGACACATATTTATTTATATCTAGGAGGCCCCCACCCTTCCAAAACTCCTCTTCAGGAACCCCAGGTTTATCCTTCCTGTCTCTGAAAAAAATTTTTTGGGTGGCTGGCCTGTATAGGGATTGTCTCTGAAAATTTAAGGACATGTCCTGGGTTCAGTGATGTGCACTGAACCATGAAAAAGAAGTGTGAAATGGCACACTGTTAAACAAATTAATTTCTGATTTCTTCTCCGACATCCAGTTCTTGGTTCTTTCTCTTTCTTCTTTTAGCTCGGTGACCCACACCATCGACTCCTTCAACTCTCTCCACATTCTGATCTTCTCTCAGGCTCTAGTTAACACTCCCCTTTCCTCTCTCTCCTTGCTAACATTACTAGTGGTTATGGACCACCTTCAACACAGCCTGGAACAATCCATACCGCATTGTTCTTGGATGCAGCCCAGCCCAGCTAGTCTTGTCCCTTTCCTTTATCCCATTTCTCAGGATAAAGTAATTTTCATGAAAAAAGTTAGTGTGGAACTTAGTACGGGCTCCAGATACTCCCATGAATGCTCCATCCTATAGACTAATGCTTCTCACAATGTAGTTATGATGCCCAATGTGGCCTTGAGGACAAAAGAAGATACTGAGTCAGGGGAATGAGGAAGCCTGAGGCAGGGTCCAATAAGAAATTAGGGCAAAGGCAAGGAGATCTGGGGATGCAAATGTGGGTAGTGTGGGAGATGGGAAGAGACGTGGGGCAGGGTGTGGGGGTGGGGGCAGAAGAAAGTGAGGAATAGAGATACTTGTCGGTTAAAAGGGTATTGGCAGCAAAAGGGGAATCCATCCCCCCAAAAATGGTGCTTGAAAATTAGGACTCAGACCCCAGGGCTCCACCAGGGTCCTGGGGTATGGAGCCTGGGGAAGCTGAACCCAGCTGCAGCCAGGTAAAGAGCACACCAAAAACACCATTTCCACGTAGGTAGCCCACCATAGCCACCACAATTGCCATGGCTGCTGCAAAATTGGCTAGTCTCTTTAGCTGCAGTCACAGCACTGTGCAGATGGTATGCCAGATGCTCAACTGCATTGACACACGAAAAACAAACAAACAAACAAAAAAGGTCCTCTCCAGAGTAATAGAAGAAACATCTGATTTACACTCCAGAGTCACACTCCAGAGTAATAGAAGAAATCACACTCCAGAGTAATAGAAGAAACATCTGATTTACGATAACAGGGGAGGTCTTGATCACACCTCTCTCAGTACCGGACAGATCATCTAGGCAACAGACCAACAGAAGAGCAGTTAATCTAACAGATGGAGAGAACAAATCTATGGTTATTAGAGAGGGGAGGGGGGAGGGAAGATCGAATAAGGAGCATAAAGAATAAGTATGATTTACAACAATGAATATGTTAATAAAAATAAATTAAAAAATAAGAAAAATCTCAAAACAAATAATTATGTCACTTTCAAAAAAAAGCAAATACAATGAACACACACACACACACACATATAGGCATACTTTGGGGGAAAAAAAAAGAAAATCGGGACTCAGAAATCATCAAGATCAAATCTTAATTCTTGAGTACGTTCTACAATGTGAGTGGTTTAAGACCCCTCCCTTTTTTCTCATTTCACTATGTTTTATCACTTTCACCAGAGAAGCAGAGTTAAGAGATGATAAGCAAGAGAGAAGTGAAAGTCTATTCTTTCAAAATGATATTCATTTTTTCATAGAAGTTTTTGAAAAAATTATTTGAAACTTATTCCAGTACCATGCTGTTTTGGATACCGTAGCTTTGTAGTATAATTCAAAGTCAGGTAGTATAATGGCTCCAGCTTTATTTCTTTTGCTCAGGATTGCTTTGGCTATTTGGGATCTTTTGTTGTTCTATATATGGCTCCAGCTTTATTTCTTTTGCTCAGGATTGCTTTGGCTATTTGGGATCTTTTGTTGTTCTATATATGGCTCCAGCTTTATTTCTTTTGCTCAGGATTGCTTTGGCTATTTGGGATCTTTTGTTGTTCTATATATGGCTCCAGCTTTATTTCTTTTGCTCAGGATTGCTTTGGCTATTTGGGATCTTTTGTTGTTCTATATTTGGTATTTTGATGGGGATTGCATTGAATCTGTAGATAACTTTGGGTAGTATGGACATTTTCACAACATTAATTCTTCCAATCCATGAACATAGAATGTCTTTCCATCTTTTTGTGTCCTCTTTAATTTCTTTCAGCAGTGATTTGTAGTTTTGTTGTAGAGATCTTTCACCTCCTTGGTTAAATTTATCCCTAGGTATTATATATTTTTTGATAGCTATTGCAAATGGACTTACTTTATTGATTTCTTGTTTTGCTAGTTCCTTGTTGGAGTATAAAAATGCTACTGATTTTTTGTCCATGTACTTACAACCAACTGATCTTCAATAAAGGCACCAAGAACATACATTGGGGAAAAGACTGCCTCTTCAATAAATGGGGCTGGGAAAAGTGGATATTCATGTGTAGAAGAATGAAACTAGACCCGCATTTCTCGGCATATACCAAAATCAACTCAAAATGGATTAAAGACTTAAATATAAGACCTGAAACTATAAAACTCCTAGAAGAAAACATATGGGAAACACTTCAGGATGGTAGGACTGGGCAAATATTTTATGAATAAGACCTCAAAAGCATAGGCAACAAAAGAAAAAAATAAACAAATAGGATTACATCAAACTACAAATCTGCATGATAAAGGAAACAATCAACAGAGTGAAAAGACAACCTACAGAATGGGAGAAAATATTTGCAAACTATACATCTGACAAGGGATTAATATACAGAGTATACAAGGAACTCAAACAACTTAACAGTAAAAAAACAGTAACACAGTTAAAAAATGGGCAAAGGAGATGAATTGATATTTTTCAAAGGAAGACATACAAATGGCCAACAGACAAAGGAAAAAGTACTCAACATCACTAAGCATCAGGGAAATGTAAAGCAAAACCACATTGAGGTATCATCTCAACTCGGTTAGACTGGCTATTATCAAAGACAGAGAATAACAAATCCTGGTGAGGGTGGGGAGGAAGGGGAAACCATCTACACTGCTGGTGGGATTGTAAATTGGTGCAAAGGTTGTGGAAAACAGTATGGCAGTTTCTCAGACAAATACAGATAGAAGTGCCATACAATCCAGCAATCCCACTACTGGGTATATACCCAAAGGAATGGAAATCATCATGTTGAAGAGATACTTGCACTCCCATGTTCATTCAGCTCTATTTACCATAGCCAAGAGTTGGAACCAAACTAAACGTCTATCAACAGACAACTGTATAAGGAAAATGTGGTACATGTACACAACGGATAATACTCAGCCATAAAAAAAGAATGAAATTCTGCCATCTGCAGAAACATGGATGAGCTTGAAGAAGCTTATGTTTAGTGAAAGCAAAAAACTGCATGTGTTCACTCATAAGTGGGAGCTAAATAAATAAAAAAATAAATAAGAAAGAAAGAAACAACAATTACAATAATACCTTGAACTTTCAGACGGAGAGAACTGTGGTTACTCAAGGTGGGAAAGAGGGACGGGGAGGGAGGTAAGTGAGAAATTGGTTAAAGGTCACAAAGAATGATTACCTTTTGTAATGATAAATATGCTAATTATTCTGAATTGATCATGATGTATCATACACAGGTATTGATATTTAACTCTGTACCCCACAAATTTGATTAATCAATTATGTTTCAATAAAAATAATAATAATAAAGAGCTGTGAAGCCCCCCAAAAACTTTATTGCTAAACTGACAGGTTTTTTTTCTCATATCCATTTTTTTCTTTTCACATTTTTATTTATTTATTTATTTTTTTCCTTTTTGTCTTTTTTCGTAACTGGCAACGGATCGCAACCCTCAGTGTCGCGCCCGTACCGGACCGGGACCGGCAACGGGATCGCAACCCTCGGTGTTGCTCCCGCACCTCGCTCAGCCAGCGAGTGGGAACCGGTCTGTATGTGGGATCCGAACCCTCGGCGGGAGCGCTGCCGCGCTTCTCAAGCGGCGCACTGTAGCAGTGCGCCACCGGGCCGGCCCTCTTTTCACATTTTTAACTACATGATTAGAACATGCTCTTTGCTGACCTTTGTGACTCTTTCATTCCGGTCTTGAGCATTGCTCATGTTCCTGCTAAACCCTGCCATGGTCCCCAGTCTAATCACAAAGACACATCTGGCTCCCTGAGCATGTGCCACGCCCTCTCTGGGAGCCTGGAGAGTCCACCTCATTTCCCTGCACGGTGCGGTGCTGGGTATAGAAGATTCTGTTGGACTCGTCGGGCCCTTATCATTACCATCCTCCTGCAGAGGCCAACTCAGGGCTCTTCTACGAGGTTTACAGTGGCTCCAGCTGTCCGGGAAGGAAGGCAGTGGTTCTTTCTGCCTGGAATGTCTCAAACAAACTGAGCTTATTCTGCCTCTCCGGCAGAGACTTGGCCTCAGGGGAGGGAGTGGCAGCACTGGGCCCCACCAGCAATGAAATCCTCAGCACATGACCCTAGTCCTCACTTTCCTGCCTGTGGTCAAGCCCTTCCTTCCTTCTGAGCAGGACATGGTAGGACATCACATATTTCTACCCATGGTTACAGTATAAATATTATGAATTTGGTCCTCCAGGTGCTGGCTCTGGATATTTAAAGCCAGACTGAGTATTTAAAAAACAAGTTTCTCTCTCAAGTGTCTGGCTCTTATAAGCCACGGTTTTTACGATCTTTTTCTTGGCTATGGACTTCACAGAATTATTTTCAATTATTAAAAGTTAAGGACTTAATTGTCTCTGTATCATCTCTGTGTCTGTATTTCTAAAACCCTGATACTTCTTGAATGGTGGGGAAAAAAGATAAGAAAACTTAAAACAAACAAACACATAGTTGAATATTAAAATATTAACTACAAGAACAAACATATTCATTGCACAATTAATGCAAACAGATGAAGAAACTTTTATTCACAAGAATTTGATCTTAGGGGAAGAATTTGATTGGAAGAAAATCCTTAAATGACCTTGGGGTGAAGACTGACACAGGAGAGGCATGGTATGACAGAAACTGGTCTCCAGGCTACCACACAAAAGACAAAGGCAGGATTCATGCCAGTGAAGGAGGAGGAGGGAAGTTAACGAGAACAGGAGATGAGGGAGAGAGAAGTCAAGAAAGATGGCAGAATGAAGTGCACTGCAAAATGAGACCGTGTTTGTACTGTCCCCTTCTGTTGCTTTTAACAGGGCAGCCGAAACTGGGTAATTTATAAAGAAATGAAATTTATATCTTACAGTTCAGAGGCTGGAAAGTCTACAGTCCAGAGGGGACATCTGGTGAGGGTTTTCTTCTTAGTGGGAACTCTACAGGGTCCCATGGTGATCAGGGTGTCACATGGTGAGAATGAGCTGAGCAAGAGAGCTAACCTGCTTACTCCATCTCCTAAGAAAGCCATCAGAACCACGCCCATGAGTGGATCCACTCCACGATCCACTCCATGAATTCATCAATCCACTCACAAGTGCACAGTCCTTACAATCTAATCACCTCTTCAAGGCCCCACCTTTCAAGTACCATAATTGGTTCTCCCATCCTCTTAACACTGTTACAATGGAGATCAAGTTTCTACTACATGAAATTTTGGGGGACACATTGGACTCACAGCAGTATTCTGACTGCAAAATAAAGGAAAAATTTGGAGTTTAGTAGGCAACCCAAGAAGTTCAGAACATATAGGAGAAAATGGAGCTAAGCAAATTACATGACAGGCCCTGTTGTAAGTGCCTAATTTACAGTAGCTTATTTAATTCTCACAACAACTCTAAGAGGTAAGTACTATTTTTATTATCTCCACTTTTTAAATGCAGAAATTGGAGCATAGGGATGTTGGTAACTTAACCAAATATCATGGAGAGCCCCAACTTCATAGGGAATGGCAAAGAGTAACAGGACTGCAAAGGAGAGACTAAGCCAGCAGCCAGGCCGGCTTGCCACCGCTTCATAGGTGCGAACATAGACCAGCAGACTCACAGAACAGCACACAGTGTGAACACTGGCATGGTACTTCTGGTTCCCCTGCCCCTAAGTCTCCTTGGGCTGTAATGGGTCCACATGGCAGCCACTCACATGGTGGGTTGTGCCACAGGTGAGGGACCTGGGGTCAAGGGCTCAGCAGCTTACGTAGCAAGCAGCAAATAGACTATTCCTCCTTCTCGAGGAGTGGGTTGTAAGGTGGTCATGCTGAGGGCACCCTCTCTGCCTTAATTGCTATGTGACTAGCTACTGAAACCTCTTTTGAGACATCCTTGGAGATTCTCTGTCTTTTCTCATAAGGCAAATTCCATATGAACAATAAACTGAACTACATTTTATTTATTTATTTATTTTTTATTTTTATTTTATTTTTTGTCTTTTTCCGTGTCCGGCAACGGATCGCAACCCTCAGT
>NW_007730501.1:178461-180257 GCF_000696425.1 Galeopterus variegatus
TCTGTATGTGGGATCCGAACCCTCAGGCGGGAGCGCCGCCGCGCTTCCCAAGTGGTGCACTATAGCAGTGTGCCACTGGGCTGGCCCTGAAGTACATTTTAAATACCAGCTTTCTACTCTGCATATACTTTATCTCATATTCTTCTCCAACACATCGGCAAAACCGCAGCATTTTAAAATATAATAATTCCTAAGCTGCATAGTTTATAATGCCCTTTCATACACATTATGACATTTAGGTTTCCTTTATAGCAGTGGCTTTCAATTGGGGATAGTTTTGTCACAACTGGGGGTGGGGGGAAGTGCTACTGGCACCTAATGGGTAGAGGCCAGAGATGCTACAATGCACAGAATGCTCCTCCACAGCAAAGGATTTTCCAGCCCCAAATGTCGATAGTGCTGATGTTGAGAAACCATGCTTCACAGTTTCCTCATATTATTGAAGGAAAACTTAATTAAAGCTGGCCAAGAATGGGTGGGGATCTACTGGTGGGGTGGGAGAGATGTATCCAGCTGTCGCAGTGGCAGTGGAGCATCACTAAGTGCTTTAATACTTTGTACTTCATAAGAGAGTATTAGTGAAGAAGATTTAATCTTTATGGCTGGAACAGTTATTAGTTGACTTAGTATTTGTACAGTTGAAGAAAACCAAGGTCATAAAATACTGTGATGAGTAGAGCTGTCCCAAAGCAGACCTGCTCCCAGAAACACAGGAAGGAAGGGCAGCACGTGAAGGGGACTGGAGTCTTGTAGGTGGAGAGATGCTGGCTGGTAGAGGATGTCTGCCACAGTTCACATTTGGCTCAGATAATGGGGATAGAAGTAGGTTTTTCAAAGATCTCCATAGCCTTTTCCATCACAGTGAAGTGGCGAAGGCTTAGGGTTTTGTCTGTAAGAGCAACTTAAAATGACTTCAAATTTCAGCAAGTCTAAAACAGTAATTCACTAAAAATAAATACAGAAATAAAAATGTGCATAACCCTTCACCAGTGATTCTTTTCAATCATAATTTATAATTTTCTTCGGGCAGCCGACAATAGAATGTAGGATTTGAATATAATCCATAGAAAGAGTGGTAAGAAAGAACTCACGCAGCAGCACAGTTTAAGAGTGTCTAAAATTGATTGAATTCTCTAGATGGCTTGACTTTCTTATTCAGTTTTATTCTTGACATTTAGTGGTATCGCTTTCTTAGCTATAGTGAGAACAAATTCTCTCACTGTTCTTGGAAAAGATATCCTGGAGACTGTTGAAAATTAGAGAATCTGACATTATGCTTGTGAAAGGTGGAGAAATCCCTAAATTCAGGACAGAGTTACACTACACCAAAGGGAGATTTGTCACAAGAATTAGGGTCACCAGGTACCTCTGTGCGTGTATAATTTTGACAAAAATAGACCATTAGGGCCCAGCCACGGAGTGAGCAAGGGAGAGATGCCCAAGCCGGCACCACCTGTCCCCACCCCACCGCCATCTGGCCGGGGGCCCTGAGCCCAGGCCCTGGACCCCGCGCACTGGCCGGCTCCAGTCCATCTTGTGGGAGGTGACTGCTGGCCCCTAGTGCTCAATGAGCTTCCAGCGCAGTGTCTGGTGACTTTGGCCACCTGCTGAGGGAAAGGACAGAAAGAAGCATTGCTCCCTCAACATGTTTGATACTGATACTCTGAGGGCAAGTTCTTGGAGAGCCAGAAAGCCACTGTTGTCCTCACCATGGCCTGCGGAGTCTTGGGAATGTTGCCATTACCCGGTGTAGGCCACCCCCAGCCAACCTTACAAGCCTGAAAGCTGAGAACAAA
>NW_007730501.1:180550-186252 GCF_000696425.1 Galeopterus variegatus
CCCCACCGCCATCTGGCCGGGGGCCCTGAGCCCAGGCCCTGGACCCCGCGCACTGGCCGGCTCCAGTCCATCTTGTGGGAGGTGACTGCTGGCCCCTAGTGCTCAATGAGCTTCCAGCGCAGTGTCTGGTGACTTTGGCCACCTGCTGAGGGAAAGGACAGAAAGAAGCATTGCTCCCTCAACATGTTTGATACTGATACTCTGAGGGCAAGTTCTTAGAGAGCCAGAAAGCCACTGTTGTCCTCACCATGGCCTGCGGAGTCTTGGGAATGTTGCCATTACCCGGTGTAGGCCACCCCCAGCCAGCCTTACAAGCCTGAAAGCTGAGAACAAAGGCAATGGCCCAATGTTTCACTAGTGCTGAAAGACGGAACAGGATGGGCAAGCAAACGGGACAGCGACCCTGAGAGCTGCGGTGCCTCAACCACTCAGTCCTGGAGTCGCTGCAGCAGCCGGAGTCACAGACGCCTGCCCCCAGCCTGCGGAGATGACCCCAGCAGCCCTGAGAATGCTCTCTCAGTTCCAAGTGGGGTAAAGTCCTGGGCACAAGCGAGCGTCTCCCATGGAGCACGTGGAGATGGTGGAGGGGCATCAAGCCGTCTGTGGCGATTCTCTGCAGAAGAATCTCCAACACTGCAGGTGGGTGGTGACCAGGACAAGGCTGTCAAGGGAAGGAAGTCAGCTGAAAATTGTCCGGGTCTGGACTGAGCCTCCACCCCCAAAATTCTACAACTTGGAAGGACCGAGGTGGACCTGGCCCTGATGAGCTGGGGGGCCAGGGCTCCAAATTTCATCATGGTCATGATTGGGGATGGGGGGACGACTGATCTGTAGCCCACCCGAGTTCCCTCCCTATGGGGGAATAATGCTGCTCTCCTTGTATCGCCCTGTCTCCTGCACCTTCCCTTCCCTCCCCTTTATGGACCCCAGGGATGTTACTGATACCCCCTGTCAGGCTGGTCACAGACTCTTCTGCCCTCTCCTGTGCAGGTCATGAGTCAGGTAGTTGAAAAAGATTCTGGCGGCTGATAGCAGGATAGACATGCTTTATTCTGATGTGAGCTCTGCAGAGCTGCTGGTTTTGATACCGAAAAGTCCACAATAGTGGTAATGAACCAGAGTATATGGGCACGCACGTGCAGTTACACCACTCATATAACTTGTTTACAATGGATGTGCTGAATCATACCCAGCCGGATATGAGGCAAAGGGGCCTGACTAGACTGACTCAATTCTCCTCACAGCCCCCATCTCCCGATGGGCCCAGCCATTTCCCCATGTTGCAGCCCCCAGGGCTCAGGGCCACCAATGGGTCTCATGGAACCTGTGGGTCAGCCTTCTATTCTTAAAGAGGAGAATCTCAGAGTTTGATCAGTTGGATGAGGAGAATGATGAGGGTTGGTCAGGGGCCCATGAGGAGGCCCACTACACTGAAAAGCTCAGGTTCATTGAGGAGAAAGACGGGTGAGACTCTGATGAGGAGGGAGCCAAGGGCCACAAGGATTCCCACTCAGCTGCTGGTGAGGAATTCCTCCAGAGGAGCCAGGGGCTGGGCCTTTTAAGAAACCTCCACCACCTGCAAAAGTCGAAGAGCTGCCTCCCAAGCCCTTTGAACAGGGGAATAAAACCCCCAAGGTCCTAAAGCCAGACCCACTCAAGACAGCCACAGGGAAGACAGGGGACCCAAGGAGACCCCAACCAGTGGGAACCTTTCCCCTGCCCCAGGCTTTGGAGGGACTATTCCTATGAAAGAGTGGGTCCTACCTCTTGCCAGGATCAGGAGGGGAGAGTATTTTGCCAGAGGGAGGAGTTTTGGGGGGACCTTCAGGGGAAGGGGACTGGGAGCCCTGAGCCAAGAGTTCTTCAGTTATCGCAAGTTCTGAGGAGATGACAGGCGTGGAGGTGGGGCAAGGGGATCAAACCACCCCCCTGCTCCCTGGGGCCACACTGCCAGCGAGGGTTCAGAGTACAAAGAAATTCCCAAGCGGCATGGACAGTGCAGCTCAGAAATGGGCAGCAAGACCCATGAGAGTGATCTAGCCCCCCTAGAGAAACAACCCCTGACCCCCCAAGAGGGGAGGACTCACCCAAGTCGCTCTTGCTCCCCCACTACAAAGATCCCCCCATTCACCAGCCCCAGCCCACTTCTCCACTGCCAGGGTGGGCGAGTCTTCACTCCCAGAGGGGTGCAGT
Source organism: Galeopterus variegatus (assembly GCF_000696425.1). Classification (NCBI taxonomy): domain Eukaryota; kingdom Metazoa; phylum Chordata; class Mammalia; order Dermoptera; family Cynocephalidae; genus Galeopterus; species Galeopterus variegatus. Next base: position 182,744 of record NW_007730501.1, read on the forward strand.
GCACCGAAGTGAAGGGGAGGGTGGCTCCTTCCTGCTTGCCCAGGCTGGAGCCCTGCAACCAAGTCCCTGGCTCCCCAAAACCTCTCACAGTCCCTTTGCCTCTAAGTAAGGAGCCTTTGAGAGAGCAGCTGATCCCAGGGCCTCTGTCCCCATGGCCCAGGGAGGCAGCAACAATGTAACACGGGCATGTAGAAGATGGGGAGGTACCTGGGAGGAGCGGGCCATGTGGGATGGCTCGGCTGCAGGACAAACAGGAGTCTGAAACAGGAATGGGAGCATGCCGCCAGAGGAACTGAAGGCAACCCCCTTCCCTAGCCCTTCCAGCCTCCACTCCTAGACTCGAGGAGCCCCTCACAACAGTCACAGTGCCCCCACTACCTCGCCAGGCAGCTGCCCCGTCTCCTGCTCTGTCAAACCAGAGGAATGGGAGACGGCATTAGAGAGCAGCGGCTTTGCCAGTGAGTGCCCGGGAGACAAGGAGTTTCCCTCACCAGCATGGTTGACCCCCAACGCTGTGGGAACTCCTGGGGGCAATGGAGGTGGAGCTGGGCCAGGCATTCCAACCATGCCACCTGGAGATCCGAGCCAGAGAGCCAAGGATTTGAGCAAGTGGAGGTATAGCCCAAGATGGGGAGCTGCTCCCCAGGGCTTCTGCCTCAGCTGAGCCACAGTCCAAAAACCTGGGTTCTGAGCACAGTGGGCTTGTATAGAGATTATAAATATATAAGGGGGAGAGGGGTGGGTGGAGAGGAAGGTTGTGGGGCTGGGGCATCCCCTCTTCTCCCTTCCCCTGCTCCCCTATCACTGGGCCTGTTAAAAAAGAAGAATAAAAGGATTAAAAAACCTTTTTTTTTTTTAAACAAAAATAACAGATGAATAATATAAGCAGAGAGATGGCAATTCTAAGAAAGAATAAAAAATAAATGCTAGAGATCAAAACCACTGTAAAAGAAATGGAGAATGCCTGATGGGCTTATTAGTAGACAGGACATGCTTGAGGAAAGAATCTTGGAGCTTGAGGATATGACAATAGAAACTTCCAATACTGAAAAGCAAAGAGAAAAAAGACTGAAAAAAGAGAATGAAACAGGAAGAACCATGGGACAACTACAAAAGGGGCAACATAGACCTAATGGGAGTATGAACAGTAGAAGAAAGAGAAAAGGATAGAAGAAATATTTAAAACTATAATGACTAAGAATTTCCCCAAATTAATGCTAGACACCAAACCGCAGATCCAGGAAGCTTAGAGAATATCGAGCAGGATAAATACAAACTACACGTAGACGCCTGATTTTCAAACTTTAGAAAATCAAAGATAAAGAAAAAAGTCCTGAAAAAAGCCAGAGGAAAGAAACAGCCTACCTACAGAGGAGTGACTGCTGAATTGCATCTGGCTTCCCCTCAGAAACCATACAAGCTAGAAGAGAGTGGAATCAAATATTTAAGTGTTGAGACGAAAAAAACCTACCCACTTAAAATTCCATACCCTGCAAAATTATCCTTCAAAAGTGAAGAAGCTCAGACACACAAAAACCGAGGGAATTTATTGCCAGTAGACCTGCCTTGCAAGATATGTTAAAAGAAGTTCTTCAGAGGGAAGGAAAATGATCTAGGTTAGAAATTTGGATCTGCATAAAGAAAGAAAGATCATCACAGAATGAGTAAGTGAAGGCAATATAATGACTTTTATTTTTCTTAGTCTTAATTGATCTAACAGAAGATTATTTGCTCAAACTAATAATACTGATGCTGTATTTGATTATATATGCTTATGCATATAACTTAGATAAAAATAAAATAATAATATTTTTATGCCTTCAAGTTTTAAAAAATGGGTTATAACCAGATGCCAACATTCAATTTTTGCAATTTCCCACCAAAAAAACCCCTAAAAAATGAGAAAACTTATACCAGTATTAAAAGTAAGAATAATAATCAAAATATTGCCAGAATCTGGGATAAAGTTTCACTCTCTATAATTCCTGTGAAGTTTGCAGTAGACAAATCCTGGGACAGCTGCCAGGCTGCCCCTTCTGTCCGAGCAGTAGGCCACCACAGGTCATGGTTGTATTATGTGAATCCGTCTCTCTGGACATGATTAATTGATACAGGGTGGCCATTTGTCTTTTATCATCATTCACAGCCTTTTTAAGCCACATAGATTTTTTACTTGTATAATAGTATATGATTGTATAATAGCCANAAAAAGACAAAAAGGGAAAAAAAAAAAAAAAAGCCAAAGGAAAGAAACAGCCTACCTACAGAGGAGTGACTGCTGAATTACATCTGGCTTCCCCTCAGAAATTGTATAAGCTAGAAGAGAGTGGAATCAAATATTTAAGTGTTGAGAGGAAAAAAACCTACCCACTTAAAATTCCATACCCTGCAAAATTATCCTTCAAAAGTGAAGAAGCTCAGACACACAAAAACTGAGGGAATTTATTTCCAGTAGCCCTGCCTTGCAAGAAATGTTAGAAGAAGTTCTTCAGAGGGAAGGAAAGTGATCGAGGTTATAAATCTGGATCTGCATAAAGAAAGAAAGATCATCACAGAATGAGTAAGTGAAGGCAATATAATGACTTTTATTTTTCTTAGTCTTAATTGATCTAACAGAAGATTATTTGCTCAAACTAATAATAATGATGCTGTATTTGATTATATATGCTTATGCATATAACTTAGATAAAAATAAAATAATAAAATTTTTATGCCTTCAAGTTTTAAAAAATGGGTTATAACCAGATGCCAACATTCAATTTTTGCAATTTCCCACTAAAAAAAACCCTAAAAAATGAGAAAACTTATACCAGTATTAAAAGTAAGAATAATAATCAAAATATTGCCAGAATCTGGGATAAAGTTTCACTCTCTATAATTCCTGTGAAGTTTGCAGTAGACAAATCCTGGGACAGCTGCCAGGCTGCCCCTTCTGTCCGAGCAGTAGGCCACCACAGGTCATGGTTGTATTATGTGAATCCGTCTCTCCGGACATGATTAATTGATACAGGGTGGCCATTTGTCTTTTATCATCATTCATAGCCTTTTTAAGCCACATAGATTTTTTACTTGTATAATAGTATATGATTGTATAATAGCCAAATATGTCAATTTTTTTCTAGCTTTGTTTACATAATTAGAAAACTCTTCCCCAGTCCAAGGTTTTACGGTTTTATGTACACGTTCACTTACAGTTCTTCCAGAATTTATGATTGTATTGTTTATCATTAAATTCTTAACCAATCTGTCTGACGTCAGCTATTGGTTTGAGATAGCAATTGCTGAATCAGATGAAGAAAATGGGCTTTTATTTTTTGTTGAAAGTGTTGATCAGGAAACACTTAAAAAATAAGTAAATATAAAACTCGAACCTTGGGGCCGGCCCGGTGGCGCACTGGATAGTGCGCCGCTTGGGAAGCACGGCGGTGCTCCCGCCCGAGGGTTCGGATCCCACATACAGACCGGTTCCCGCTCACTGGTTGAGCGAGGCACGGGAGCAACGCCGAGGG
>NW_007730501.1:187221-191755 GCF_000696425.1 Galeopterus variegatus
CCCTCGGCGTTGCTCCCGTGCCTCGCTCAACCAGTGAGCGGGAACCGGTCTGTATGTGGGATCCGAACCCTTGGCGGGAGCGCCACTGCACTCCCAAGCGGTGCACTGTAGCAGTGCACCACTGGGCCGGCCCGAAAAATGCATATTTCTGTACACCTTCATTGACATCTGTCTACCCATCTACCTACCTGCCTATCCATCTATCTTTCTATCTATCTACAATATATCTAAAGAAAGAAGGCAAATGTGGCAAAATATTACAATTTATAAATTTATGTAAAGAACACGTGGGTATGCATTATACTATTCTTTCAACTTTTTTCTAGATTCGAAAAACTTCAAAATAGAAAGTTGAGGAAAAGTGATTATCAGGAATGTATACTGAATTTTATCAAATGAATTTCCACCACTTGTAACAATGATTATATAAATTTTCTCTCTTGATTTATCAACGAGGCATACACAAATAAAGAGAGTGAAAGTGGAAACATGTAGAGGTAAGTGCCAAGCTGTAGCTAGTTTGTACTGATTAATAGTACTGATTAAATCAAACATATTAATTATATTGCTCAGTTCTCTATATTTATGTCTTGCTTATTTTACCTGTCAAAAAGTGAAACATGTATTAAAACTCCCCACTACAATTAATTTCCATAATTTTCTTCTTCTCCTTCTATTGTGTTTTGCTCTGTATCTATCTATATGGTGTTTATGAATAAAATCACATGATTCTTATTACAGTGCAACTTTATCAATAGAATGGTGGGTTTTGGCCTACTTACCTGTTTTTGCCTTAAGTTATACTTTGTCAGGAATTAATCTCTGCTTTCTTTTTATTTTAATTCTTTGATATATCTTTGCCTATCTTTTTGCTTTCAACTTTTTGGGTCATTTTAGTTGGAGTATATTTGATAATCCGCACAGACTGTGTGTGTATATAGGTGTGAGCACATGGATATGTATTTAACCAGTTTGAGAACCACTATCTTTCAGTAGTAAAGTTCAAAAAATTCAACCCATTTTCATTATTATTATAAAATAGATCTTGCTTATCGTATGTTATATGTAATATATATTTTTATGCTTCATTGCTGTTTTCTGTTTTATAACTGATAGACTACGTTTTGTTTTATTTATGTCTTTTTCAATAACTTTTAAAATTATCAACTACATTTCTCAATCGAATAAATCACAGAAAAAATGCATACATTTAATAGCATAAATATAAAAACCTCATGTATGTTGAAAAACATCATAAACACATAAAGTACAGACATCTAACTGGGAAAATATTTGCAACAAACATGATAAATATTGCAATACAATCCACAAATACAAACCCCCATGAGAAAAAATGAGCATAACAGTCAAAATTGTATTTAGCTACAAGAAACAGAAATACATACCCCAGTGGCTTAACAGATAGAAGGACTGCTTTACTTGGGTAACAACATGTCCCATGGGAATCAGTCCAGAGCTGACACGTTGACTCCAAACCTACAATATATCTAAAGAAAGAAGGCAAATGTGGCAAAATATTACAATTTATAAATTTATGTCAAGAACACGTGGGTATGCATTATACTATTCTTTCAACTTTTTTCTAGATTTGAAAAACTTCAAAATAGAAAGTTGAGGAAAAGTGATTATCAGGAATGTATACTGAATTTTATCAAATGAATTTCCATCACTTGTAACAATGATTATATAAATTTTCTCTCTTGATTTATCAACGAGGCATACACAAATAAAGAGAGTGAAAGTGGAAACATGGAGAAATAAGTGCCAAGCTGTAGCTAGTTTGTATTGATTAATAGTACTGATTAAATCAAACATATTAATTATATTGCTCAGTTCTCTATATTTATGTCTTTCTTATTTTACCTGTCAAAGAGTGAAACATGTATTAAAACTCCCCACTACAATTAATTTCTGTAATTTTCTTCTTCTCCTTCTATTGTGTTTTGCTCTGTATCTATGTATATAGTGTTTATGAATAAAATCACATGATTCTTATTACAATGCAACTTTATCAATAGAATGGTGGGTTTTGGCCAACTTACCTGTTTTTGCCTTAAGTTATACTTTGTCAGGAATTAATCTCTGCTTTCTTTTTATTTCAATTCTTTGATATATCTTTGCCTATCTTTTTGCTTTCAACTTTTTGGGTCATTTTAGTTGGAGTATATTTTATAATCTGCACAGACTGTGTGTGTATATAGGTGTAAGCACATGGATATATATTTAGCCAGTTTGAGAACCACTATCTTTTAGTAGTAAAGTTCAAAAAATTCAACCCATTTTCATTATTATTATAATATAGATTTTGCTTATAGTATGTTATATGTAATATATATTTTTATGCTTCATTGCTGTTTTCTGTTTTATAATTGATAGACTATGTTTTTTTATTAATGTCTTTTTCAATAACTTTTAAAATTATCAACTACATTTCTCAATCCAATAAATCACAGAAAAAATGCATACATTTAATAGCATAAATATAAAAACCTTATGTACATTGAAAAACATCATAAACACATAAAGTACAGACATCTAACTGGGAAAATATTTGCAACAAACATGATAGATATTGCAATACAATCCACAAATATAAACCCCCATGAGAAAAAATGAGCATAACAGTCAAAATTGTATTTAGCTACAAGAAACAGAAAAACATACCCCAGTGGCTTAACAGATAGAAGGACTGCTTTACTTGGGTAACAAGATGTCCCATGGGAATCAGTCCAGAGTTGACACGTTGACTCCAAATGTCACCAAGGTCTCAGGCTCCATAAAGCTTTTAGCTCATGCATTCTTAGTGAGTAGCTTTTATTTTTTTGGTTTCAAGATAACTGCTGTATCTCCTGTCAGTTCAAGCAGGCAGAAGACAGAAATTGGAGAAGAATGCACCAGAAGATTTATTTTGCATATCAACAAGGGAGGGTAGAGAATAAAAATTTAGCTCTTATTCTCTCCATGGTAGAGTTACGTTGCAAATGCAGATTGGGTTGGCCAAAATACAGTGTCTGCCACAGAGACACAGAACAGAAAATTCACAGAATAAGAAATTAAAAGAAATAAAAATCATACAAAGATAATAAACTTCAACAGGAATCGAAGCAATCCATGGAAATCTGTTTGGCAGTATTCAAAAAGTTCTTCACTCTTTGACCTGTCCATTTTTATTCCAGGACTCAATCCTAAGGAAATAATTTAAAGCACAGACAAAAGCTTACTTTCTAGGCTATTTATCACAGTGTTTTGTTGTTTTAATTTTATTGGTTACAACCTACCTAGTTGTCTATGCCAGCTAGCTTCTTTTTACTTGCAAGGAACAGATACATTTCCAGGATGCCTTAGCTGATGGTTTATGTTGTAAGAACTTATGAAAAGCAGAGAAAAAATAAAATAATCTCATCAGCCACAGTGCTGAGGAACAGGACACACAGGCCTCTCTGAGCACTAAAAAAGCTATGCTGAGAAGCAGCAGTTCTGTCAGTCTTGCTGTCTTGTCCCGTAAGAGTGGACGTCTCTCTGCTGTCTACACAATGCTCTGGCCTTATGATGACTCAGCTTCCAGTCTCTTTCCACGGCCAGCTAGCTCAGAGCTTCTAGACCAACCATCAGTTCTCTACAGCCCTTGTTACCTCTCTGTTCTCTGCTCGCTCTTGCTGTTCAGTCCGATATGTATCTGACCCTTAGGTACTCTGATCCAGGGGCTGTGTGAAGCCAATATAATAAAGAGACTGGGATTCAATATGGACCACATTGAACTGCTTACAGAAGGGTTTGCTCTTGAAGCTCTTGAAATTAATATTTTAAGCTAAATCTGATAGAATGATGTATTAAGTTCTTTTATTTCAAATTTTTCTTAAAAAACCAAGGTATGCTAACTATACAGCACTTGGGAAATACACAAAATATACAAAAGAGTAAAATCACCACCATCTCACAATCCAAAGATAACCATTATTTGTTGCTTTGCATTGCCTCACCCCCCATGGATTTGTCACCCCACTTCCCCTGGGTGACAGAGGTGCTTGTTGCTTTGCATTGCCTCACCCCCCATGGATTTGTCACCCCACTTCCCCTGGGTGACAGAGATGCTAAGGATTACTCAAAGCCCATCTTTACTGAGCAGTGAGAGGCCCCAAAGTGGTTAATCTCCCTTTGGGATGCTGAAGGAAGAGCCATCCCTTCCTTGAGAAATTAACGCTGAATTGGGGTTCTCTTCCTGCATTTATTTTCCATTCCAGGAAGTTACAGGAAGAGACATAGGTGGGGTTATAGTTTAACAGTACAGGCTGGTAACTTTCAGTGAAACAAGCCAGATGTCATTCCAGTAAGGCTATTAACAAAAGCTTGATCTTAGCAAACATTCCTTGTTAACAGCAATTTCTCAGTATCTTTACATAACAATCAGTAACTAGTCTGTCTGTGAGCCAGCAACCTGCTGTGCCACAATCCTTATCTTGCAACAGAGACTTATAGCCTGAGGGAAATTTCTAGTCCTTGCAAAGTCCAATAT
>NW_007730502.1:0-27031 GCF_000696425.1 Galeopterus variegatus
TCATGGATGGACCTAGAGAGAATCACATTAAGTGAAACGAGTCAGGCATGGAAAGAGAAACATCACATATTCTAACTTATTTCTGGGAGCTAAAAAAAAATATATAAATACACAAATTAACTGTTGGGGGAAGAAGACACAACAATTCCTTGAAGTTGATATGACAAGTGAACAGATATGAGGTTTTGGGGAAGGAGGGGGGAGAGAAAGAAAGGAGGGAGGTTTTGGTAATGGGCCACAATAATCAACCACATTGTATATTGACAAAATAAAATAAAATTAAAAATAAATAAATAAATAAACTGAGTTTTTCTTAATTCAATATCTAATTGATTTCTACTGCACTGTGCTGCAAATAAAGGAGGATACTGATCTCTAACACTACTTCCAGTTCTAAAGATACATAACAGGTTGAAAGGTAAATTTAGTGCATTTGTCTCTTTATCAGATATTCTGTCAATGCCATCAGCATTCTCCTTATCTCGTTTTGACTTTTGACTTTTTTATTCCATATCACCTTGCATTTTGTAGTAATATTGCCCACACATTTTATCTGGCTTAATTGTTGATAGAAATATCTGGATATTTTATTCATGTACATTATATTCTTTATTAGGTAAATTTTAAAATATTCATATTGCTATTGATGTTAAAGCAACTTATATTTGTAGTTAATTTACAAAACAAAGAAAAATAGAATGGTTTAAAAGAAACATTTCCACTTAAATGATACATGGTATTATTAATAAATGTTATTTAAAAATATTTATTAAGGAACAGAGTAGAGTATAACAAAACAATTATATAATTTAAAGTCAAAAGTATTTGATGATTATATAATGTGACTGGAATTAAATGAAAATTTAAAATTGTCTTATACTGTATACTTTATTTTTTATGAACTTATCCAAGGAGAGAATATAAAAATATGCCTATAGAAAAAAAAAAACACAGTAAAATTTATACTCTCATTTATCATACAAATCAATCAATAATTTTTCATTTGAATAGACTTACAATTTTTCTTCAGTATACAAAAAAAAAAAACAACTATATGGCATTCCTTCCTAAACGGAGAGTTGTTAGAGATTGAGGAATAGGGAAAAAACAAAAAATCCTTTTCAGTTACACATGAACTCATTACGTAAACTTAATATTAACATAAACTCTACATAAATTACGGCTCCTCAGAATGAACATATTTTATAATAAATTTGATTTCTATATGTAATAACAAAATAATAGACATCTATAACCATCGTGAGAAAATACTACAAAGAAAATCTAGAGAGACTAGTTATAAGGCATTAACTTAGGGAAAACTTTTCAGCTGGAAAGTAACCAACCAGAAGAGATTTTAAGTTAAATTTTAACTGATATACTTGATTTTTCTTTGCCAACTAGTTTGCATCTTTTCTTTTTTTACTTGCATGTTTCCTCCAATCAGTGGAGAATGTTTGCTTCTTAATGAAATAAGTCATACACTGCTATTCCTGAGCCCTAACAATACTACATATCAAGTTCCTATTCTATTTATGCAATCAGCATGCACCTAAGCATCTCTCCTGGTCCTGAATTCACACAACCTGCCAACTATGGATTTATAATAAGTGTATGCAAATTTACCTAATATATTGAAAGAATACATTTTTCTCAGTCTAGTTTAACTGGAGTCTCTGCATCCAGTACTCTCATGTACAGAACAGAGTATAAGCTAATCTTGCATTGAGAGGATACTCAAGGATGGAATGGGTTTATGCTTTGTCCAAATATCTTAGTTGAAGATTTATTTTCTTAAGGAAAGACAAGATGTCTATGTCCTCTAAATTGCATCATTCTAACACCGGTTGGGTTTGACTAATTAATACAACTGTGCTTCCACCGCAGTAATCTAATTGAATTTCAGATCTGAATAGCTAAGGCAGCTCTGAATCAGAGCTCATTTTGTTAAAGTGCTGATTCACTGACTAAATCTTTACAGTCCTCACTGACTTCAGTCCTGCTCCGCATGGATAAACATTGTAAAAACAGTATGTGGTGATCTGTCTGAAGCAAAGAACTGCCATTGTCTGAACATGTTTTTTTGCTGTCTGTTGAACATGAAAGTTGTGTTTGACACTGATATTGGATCTGCTGGTTACACTCTCCCCTGATATGCACAACTAAATTTCAATATTTCTAAAATCCGAGTCCCACTACCAAAATTTTCTTTCCCACTCGTGCATTGCTGTGTCCCAATTTACTCAGTATCTGAGCCCGAATACCAGAGTTCACAATGATTCTTTTTCATATTTAACTTTTATATTATATTTACTTTTATTCTAAATAACTGTTCAAGATGTTATATAAAATGAAAAATCGTTGGTTAACAAAACCTTAATATGACTGAAATATTGTTGTTTTGTTAATTGAACATATTTAGAAACAGTGCAGTACTAATGCTCCTTCTCCAATATTTAATATTTGAAAAATATTTTTAAATGACTGACAAGATTAAGAATTTTCTATGAGAGAAACATAGTAATTTATTGTATACTACGTGGTGTGAGAAGCCAAGAATTAAGATTAGGAAATAGCATTTATAATTTTGAAATGAAAATTTCACTTCTGTAGCTGTTCTTATACACATCTTAGCCAAAACTATCATGTCCTTTTTATTGAATGCTACAATTGAACATATGGCATTATGCAACAAATTAAATTGAATCCCCGTTTTATACATCCATTCTGCCAGTAGTCATTTCCCCCTGCCCCTACAAATATTCCATGTACAGCACCAGACTAGGCAGAAGAAAGCATGTAAGATCAGATATTATCTAAGTACATGCATAATACTACACAAAAATATAAGCTCAAAAGTAAAACACAGATAAAGCACATTAGGAAAGCAGAAGAGGAGACCTCAGTTCCATCCCCGATATCAAGAAAGTTTCTGTAAAGGAGAAAGTATTGAAGATGCCTGGAAAAGCAGACAGGGTTTGGATGTGCAGAGGTCATAAGAAGACATGGGGATTTTTCTCAGTAAGAACAGACTGGCAAAGACAAACAGTAAAGTATAGGGTAAGTGCATAGAAAATTGTTCATTTTGGCAGAGCATAAGATAAAAAGTAATGTGATATAATATTGGTAAAATAATTTGGGGTCTTATAAATACCCCCCATAAGGGATATTTAATGTGAAGCTCCATAGATTATTTTTTGTAGCAATAATCATAGATACTAAAGAATTGTAACTAATTATATTTCTTTAGTCAGAAGTGTGCAAATGGCAGATTATTCACTTCCTTGGATATGAAGTTTCTTTTACACTATTTTTTTGTTTACTTCTTTCTTCAGTGCTATCCTCCTAGCCCCCTTCGCTGTTCTACCTTTTAAGTTGTTCATTTCCTGATCTCTGTGGCTGAGCCAGGGAGTATTAAAGTTTATGTATGATTCCCTGAGTGGAAGTAAAGAGATCTATGTCAGTTCCAGCTTTATCTGGGAGAAATTTAAAGTGAAGAAGATAAGTATATTAAATTTAACCATTTGTGTTTTGTGTGTTCTTGGGTAAGGAAAATGACAAAGAGGAAAATCTTTTCAGTGGCATTCTGCCAGAACAATAGGGGCATGCATTTGCATTAGTAGAGTTTCAGTAATTTCCTAATCTCTCATCATGCAAAGAGGGAAAGATTGAGAGTTATGACCCTGAAGCTAGGGAACTATCTTGCTATAGCTTGAATACAGACTACAGGAGATTTGAAGGATCCTAAGGGACAATGACCATAGCATGCATAGTTTTAGGACACAGGTGGGATCCATGAAGGGAAGAACAGTGAAGTTAAGAAAAATAAGGGTGTTTTGGCATAAGTTCAATAAGAGCAGCACTAGCGGCAATGGAGTTTAATATACATACATAATATTGCCAAAGAGAAATGATGAGTATAAGGAAACAAGAGTGTAAGGAGGACAAGAGTGAAGGGCTTTATAAGAATTTACAGTTAGGAAAGGATAATTCCAGTAGTGTAACATAACTGAACACTGAATGAATGTAATAATTTTCTTAGACTATTTAAATATAAATATATATATAAATACCACATTATATATATCACACATACATATGTGTGTGTGTGTGTGTGTGTGTGTGTATGTTCTCATATTTATATATGAGAACAGCTAATTAAAGATGCAATTGTCAATGTCCGTGCTTTTTATTTCTGGATAGGGAAATACTATATTTGGGTCAATGCTAAAATCAAATCCACACAGTCAAAGTGTATCGCTTATTTGCAGTTAGCATTTAACTTAGGTATATACAATATGAAATAATTATTTTGTCAATGGATAAGAATAGGAATTATGCTGCCTTACATTTCAATAGTATACACAAATTTTATAATATTTGCAGATCTCTAAGTTCTTTTAAAATTATATACACTATATGTTTATTTTTACAACTACATAATTAAACAAGAGTTATCGTCAGTCCCATTTTTCAGATGAAATCAGGGAGCAGAACCAGGACATCAGCTTTAATACTTGGGACTCTTATGTTGATGGTCTTTCTCTTCTGCCAATACACTCACTTTAAATATGTTTATTATCTATGATTAGTTTATTCTTTTAAAGCCACTTTCACCTATTCCATGCAATTATTTAGAAACCTCAGTAGAATTTTGATTATGTTTAGACTCTGAGAATATCCTATGGACTATCTTACCAGGAACACAGTCAGAAGCAGATAATTCATGGGTGACTCCCCTGACCTCCTTTGGAAAAGCTTACAGAGCAGGATTTTGAAAGATTGATAAAGCAGGAGTTGCTTTATTTTACAGAAAAGTTGTTATCAGTATATAAGTCACTGAAATTCAACCTGGATGATCTTTTATAATAAGTCTTATGAAACAAATTAGAAGAGAAAGAGAATAAATGTGACTGAATTTTACTATAAAACAGTATGTCTTTTAATATAAGCACTATGTACACAAACAAGTCACCAAAATAATTTTTTAAAAGACATTTTTCAATTTCTTAATTTATTTTATAGATGGAATACTTTTTTTGTTTAAAGTTGGTATTAAACAATATCACCAGAACAAATATTTTCAATATAGTTATCACTAGTTCCATTTATTATTAAACAAACAAGAAATTATAAATTTTTATATGTTCATAATTCCAAGTATCATCTGCTATAATAAGTACCACATAAATTTAACTGTAGATCTTTAAGAAAAGAAAAACTACATTAAGTGTACACATCCATTTTGGGCCGGCCCGTGGCTCACTCGGGAGAGTGTGATGCTGATAACACCAAGGCCACGGGTTCGGATTCCATATAGGGATGGCCAGTTAGCTCACTGGGTGAGCGTGGTGCTGACAACACCAAGTCAAGGGTTAAGATCTCCTTACTGGTCATCTTTAAAAAAAAAAAAAAAGTGTACACATCCATTTTAACACATATTCCAATTTTAGAAATATCAAAACATAGGCAAATGTGAATTTAATATTTGAAGAAAGAAAATAATTTCCTACAGCAATTAAAAGATCATTTAAAAAAATAAATTATGACCAAGATACAGTTTTGTTTATTTGACTTTATTAAAAATTTGGACTCTGATTGGGAAGGGACAAAGGGTACAAAAGTAATTTCTGGTAATGGATATGCCCCCAGTATGAATCTGGCCCCCATATCGTGAGCAGGAGGGGGGACAATCAGCTTTGTATCTCATGAATAAATGCATATATACATACATACATACATAAACAAACAAACAAACCCCCAAATAAATAAAATATTGTAAATTCAAACACTGGGATATTGTACAGATTTGAAAACAAATAAACTAAAAATATATACAAGAATATGGATGAATTCTATGAATATAATGTGAACTAAAGTCATTTTTAATAAAATGCTTAAAAAATTTGGACTCTGAAGATATGCTTCTTTATTTTAATGCTTACCTCTACCACTGTTTGCTTAGTAGCCCTTGGAAGTTACTTCACCTTTCTACCTTGATTTCCTCATCTATAAAATGAAAATAATAACAGTAGCTATCTCATTGGAATAATTGAGAGAAAAATTCACCTAATAAGCATTAAGTGATGAGAAAAGATTTAGCATATACAAAGAATTCAGTTGCTGTTAGCTCCCATTATTATTATTTTAATTATGATTTTGTGTAAACTATTGCTCAATTACTATGCTTCAGAATAAATAAATTGAAATACACTAATTAAAATTAACTAATTGTAAACAGTTTTTCTTAAGTTAGTGAAACATTCTAAATTTAACAAAATAAGTGTTCTCTTCTAGAAAATATCTATTTTGTTGAAATTTTTACCAGACTTGACACCTTTGTTTTGATTTTTTTTTAATAATTTTTTTTACAAAATTATTTATTTATTTTTGATTATATTTATGGGGAACAGATTGACTATCAGTATTTGTGTATAGTATGTGATAATCAACTCAATACTATTAGCATGTTCATCATTTCAAATTACAATTTTCTTTGTGTCCTTTACCCAGTTACTCCCTATCACCCCTAACCCCTCCTCCTTTCCCACCTCCAGTAACTGTAGGTCTGTTCTCTCTTTCTGAAAGTTCAATATTTTATTGTGGTCTTCCTTTCTTTCTTAGCTCCCATTTATGAGTGAGCACATGCAGTATCTCTTTCTGTGCCCAACTCATTTCACTTAACATGATTTTCTCCAAACTCATCCATGTCTTTGAACTAACTTTTAGTGTTCCTTATATTTATTTGCTGCTCCTTAATTTTTCTTTTTTGCCTAATATTTGCTTTGTATTTCAAAACACTAATTATTGAAAAATAAGACCTTGTTCTTGGACATAATCCTTCCCTTGTTCCAAAACTAAACAAAAGCAAACAAACAATAAAAGTCATGGGTTTGCCATTTCTTTTCTTTTTTTCCCAGTTCTTACCTCCGCCCCCCCCCCAAAAAAAAAAGATTATTTGGTTTTATGTCAGAATTGATTCATTTCTGTTTTTCTGATTTATTTTTATTTTACTCTTAATCATTATGAAAAACAATTTTTTTTGTCTTATAATGAATATTTTGTACCGATTTTAAGTAATGTTATTAAGTGAAATGTGGATGTTTAGTTTTACTTCAAAAAGCAGCCTATTTTACCTATAAATGGCATTCAATCCAACACTAAATCTTAAAATTTCTAACTCCAAAATATATCAGAAATCCACTCATTCCTCTCTGTCTGCACAGTCACTACACTTATGTGCATCACCATCTCTCATCTTGATTACTGCAGTAACACTCAATGGTCTCCTTCATTCCATTCTTTCTCAGTAAATTTATTTTCATATGGCAGCCAAGTTGTACATTTAAAATATAAATCAATCATGCCATTATGTTTATTAATTCATTCCAATGAGTTCCTATTACATTATAATGCAACAGACGTTTAAAATGATGAAAAATAACTCACTTTCAGGAAAATGCATAAAATATAAATGCATATTAAAATTAATACATTAATGACAGCTGTGTTAGTTTTGGGATTAGCCAAGCTTGAGAAAAAGCTTAGAACAAGCACTTAGATGCAGGTAGTATGTTTGAAAGGAAATCTCAGGGAGCAGGAGCAATGGAACAGGAAGAGTGCAATAAGGAAGGAGAAAAGGCCAAAAAGAGGATATTCTATCGACATTGCTCCTGTAAAACTACAAGTTCTATTTCTTTAGGAACTCAGAACAACATAAGAATCACCCCTGTAGTTGCTGTTGAAAAGACAGAAATGGAGCACTTATCCACCAGGTTTCATGCACATTGTTTGGAGTTTGCCTCTAGTAGAATCAACTTTCCTACTTGTAAAAGACTGTTCTTACCTTGAAGCTTAGTGGACTCCCACTTCTTCAGAGAAAGTGCTATGGTAGAAATCTTAAATCTGCTAAGAACAACCGAGGTGAGACTCTACCAACTTTAGTTCATGCTTACATGGAACTTTCCAACTCATTAAAGGCCAAATTTATTGGTTGTCAAGAGGATGTGATGTTAGGCAGCCAAAAATATCAACCACAGTCCATTTCATTCATTGATCAGATTTTCTTGTTCCCTGAATTAAAGCTACTCAGTAGGAAATTTTGAAATATTGGTCAGGCCACAATCCTTTTCATTCATTCATCAGATTTTCTTGTTCCCTGAATTAAAGCTACTCAGTAGGAAATTTTGAAATATTGGTCAGGCACAATATTCATAAAATACGTATTCAGAACTGTTGATATAAATATGCAGCCTCCTGGAATTGGTCTTATCATCTTTGTCCTTTATTAATCTCACTAGCTTCCCTTAACCCTCAGCCAATATTTTGGCTGATCTAGCACGCTGATCTTGTGGAGTAACCCAGATGTTTATGCTAAAAGATCAGAGCTCTTGGTTTCATTGTCCTTGTGGCTTGGTATTGTTGTTTTAAATACCCTTTCAGGGTTATCAGAGGCCATGAAGCAAGTGAATGAATCCTCTGAATGAACGGTGAACCCTCTGAATTGAAGACATATACTACTCTTTTACTCCATTCTGTTTCAGGAACCTTGTCTTTTTCAAAATAATCAGGATCCAATAACAGTACTTACTGGTTCATTGAACTGCTGGTCTTAAGACAGGAAAAACTCAACGTTACCAGGTGGCAGGGTTGCTGGCTATAGAGGTTTATCCTCAGTGATTTGGCATTGAAAATTTATCTCCAATGTTGTAGCAGTTACATACTTCCAAGGTTAGGATTCTAGGATTAAATAGCATAATACCCATACTATAAGGCCAGTGTGAAAGTCTAAGGCATAATAACACTGAGATCATATTACTTTAGAAAACAGTGGAGTCATTGTAGTTATAAAGCAAAGATTCTGAATGTGTACTGTAGTTCTTCCCACATAAAAGTCAATTGTTTTTTGATCCTCTTTAATGACGGAGATTGAAAATAACACATTTTCCAGTTCAGTGGCTGCATATTAGGTACCAGAGGATTTGTTGATCTGTTTTACTAAAGATAGAGCTTGGGCAGAGATTTAAGGAAGTACACCTCATCCATCATAATTTACTGGATTTGTGCAAGGGCTATACACATGAAGTAATTGTGGAAATGATGGAACCATCTCTCCTGTGTCCTTTGCCTTTGAAGAAAGTACTACTGTATGTAATTCCAGCAGGGATCCAGGTTTCTAATTGATGATCTTTAATAAGGACATAAAGATAGTGGCTTCCTCTTGGCCTCTTCTACATGAAGCATATTATCTGTAGGTCAAATAGAGACCATCGTGTGGTCTCTGCCAGCTGCTAAGTATCTCATTCCAGCAGAGTTTCAAGGAAATAACCAGGAGTTACTTCTACTTCTGGAAATAAACATAAACCCAGTGGACTCACTGTGTAATAGACTCAGGCCAGGATTAAATCTCCCTAAACTTACACTCTAACAAAAAGGCCATGTGAGAATATTAAGCACAGATACTATACATAACACCTATCAAAATGTCTGGATATTGCTCTTTTTTCAGTGAACAGTTACTTTGGTAATTGGCTGCAAGTTATTTATTTATTGAGTGATTGATTGATAATGATTAGGGAAATATCTATTATCCCCACTTGAGGTGATGTTGGAAACATCTTTCCTCAAGGAGACCCAGCCAAATTTGCATTGTGAGAAAATGTAATTTCAGATTGCAGAAACTGATATAAGTCTTCTCTCTATTTGTCTGCTCCATCTATTTTAATTTCTCTCTGTCTCTCTCTCTCTCTCTCTCTCTCTCACACACACACACACACACACACACACACACACACACATACACACAGATATACAACTTTGAAATAAAGACCACGCTCATAAACATAATTTAGTAAAGAAAAGAAAAGATAATGTCTATACCAGAAAACCAAGAATTATATATATATTTTTTAATTTGGGGGAAAAAAAGCAAAGGAGAGAGGAGGCTAAGATGGAAGCTTATTTTGGCTTCATTATTTTGCCTTGTATATCTGTTAAATTTTAATTTATATACCTTCCTGTTTATATTATAAGGTGAATTTTTTATCTCTACTAATTTGTTGTGCCTTATCTACTTTGTCAGATATTTAATACATCACTTACTTACATTTTTTATTTGGGCATCATAACTTATTCTGTCATTTCCACCCCCCGCCTTGCTGTATTGTTTTCTGAGATACTTCTTTTATAAATTGCATGTAGTTATTTAATAATAGGAAATATATTACATAAATGTCTTTTGATTACAGCATCCCCAGATATTCTGCAATTAAAATTTTTGTTATCTCTTTGATAGAAAACTAGAACAAAATAATAAAGTTAAATCATAAACTGAAGTAGAATATACATTAGAATTAATCTAATAAACTCATTGTTCAAAAGTACATTTATTATTTGTGTGTTCAATGGGATCACAAAGATAGCACATACATTTCTCAAATTTGAACTAGAAAAGAAATTATTTAACTTCTATATCAGAAAATAAAAAAGTTTAACAGAAAATTGTATAGCATAAAACTCCCTAAAGGATCTGAAGACTTTGATGTAATGAGTGACTTTCTTTTTTTGTATTTCCTCTGTCATGCAAGACTTTTTCTAATAAAGGGCTTTTCAAATCTAAGCAAAAATGCTTTTAGTTCTTTGCTTTTGTTAGCAATTTCTAGTATTACTGCTTTATTATCAGACAACTTTGTGCTACTTCTACTTTATGAAACTTTTTGTGTGTGGGGGGGGTAATTTTCTTAAATGTTCTATGTGCACTTGAGTAGGTATATTGCCCATTACTGCAGTGTTAAAATTTGGTATATATGACCATAGGTGTAGCTTACTTAACTTGTTTTTGATCTTCAGTATCCTTTGTTTATTGTTAGTTTAATTGACCTTTCTAGGACGGAGAGTGGTGTGTTTAATCTCTCATTTTTTTTTTTTTTATTTTTGCATTCTTTCTATTTCTCTTTACATCTATGTGAAGATTATTGCTGTGCAATTAAGTGTTAAGGTACCATAAATATTGTTTCCCTTATGAATTGTGACCTTTATGAATATAAAATGCTTTCTTTTTATGCTTAAATCTTTGGCATCTGAAGTTTAACTTTTCTGATATTAGGTTTGTGATCCCTTTGGAGGCCAATTCTCCATGGATCTCTTATATTTCTTCATGTACTGTAAACAGAGTATCTACCTGGCTGCCTTTTTTTAAAACTATCTTTTCAAGGATGCATGGTGTAAGGCTTAAAATTAAGGCTCACTATTATGTGTTGTTTTTACATCTGGGGAAAACAGGGGGAAGCCTCAAATGGCCTAATTGCATATTTCTCTTTCCAATCTCTTCCCACAAATGAAGTCCCCTAGCCAAACAATGTTCCTTATCATGGTAACCTAGCATAGTTCCTGCTTACCTCTGAGTAGCAGGTTTCAGTTCCTTTCCAGCATGCAGAATTTTTTCAACGAGTCAATCACATCTTCCTATAGAAACCAGGGGTCACTCTGCTCTCTCGATACTACAAAGTCTGTCTTCCACAGCCTCTGCTTGTTCCCTGTCTCCTAGCTGCAACCCCTGTGTGACCCTCCGTGTCGTGCTGTATCCTCCTTTCCTAAGCTGTGAGTAAATGTGAGCACAGTGCTGTTGACTTAATTTCAGAAGTGTTTGGTGTTGTCTGTTTGGCCATCCCAAAATCCCTAGAGCAGGAATTCCTCCTTCCCCAGTAGGGTGGATATGAGGTAAGTTTTAACTGTGTGTTTGTTTAGTAAACAGCTTTGAATGACAGAATGTGCCTGTTTGGGGAGCAAAGGGCTGGTTTGTTTATTGTTTGGTATAATGAATATATGCCTCCTTCCAAGCAAAGGTCAGACAGGTTTGCTTGCCACTTACTGTAAAGTCTCAGTTTCCTAGAGTTAGGATCCTGAGCTGTGACATATGCATCCATGACATACGCAGCATCTGCCTCTTTGCTCCACCAACATCCTGTGGAGTTTGAGAGACAAGAAACCAATGCAAATATTAGGTTTATGCTCCTTGCTGACTCATGAGGAATAAAGTCCTTTGCCCCTGATTGGGAAGTCTCTTTTTCCAGCAGGAATGAAATTGTGACAAGATAATTTCTTAACTTTCAAGTAGTGTAAAGTCTCAGGCCCTTCATATTTACTGACAACCTTGCTTTCTTAATTTGCTTTTGCTGATATACTTTTGCCCATCTCTTTCTTTTTATCTATTCTAAATATCTTTGTTTTAGTTTGTGTATCTTGTACATTGCCTTAAGTTGAATTTTGCTTTGTGACATTTAAAAAGTATTATAATAGGTAATTATATCTATTTACATTTATTGATGTGCCTGCTATGTTTGGGCTCAGTTTTGTGATATTATATTTACTATGAGGATGGTTATAATTATTGGTTTGTTTATGTAGTTTGTAAACTTTTTTAAATTGCTTTTGTATTACTCTTGATTATTTTCAAATGCATTTATATTGTAATTTTTGTAGTGAACTTTTTATTTATTTATTTATTTTTGCTTATATATATTTATGGGGTACAGAGTTGACTAACAGTATTTTTATTTGGTTTTTCTTTGTTAGCATGGAATGCTAACAATTTATTTTTCCTCTCATTTATTTCCTTATAATTTATCAATAAGCTTCTTTTACTTTGTTCTTTTTCTCTTCTCCAATTTATTTAAATGTGATATATCTACTTGGCCAGAACATGTTATGTTGACATGCTGTTCTCTCACTTATTTTTACTTTTTCTTTGTTGGACCTTCTGCAAAGATAACCCCAGTTATATTTTATTTATTTTGCCTCTTTTTTCTCACCCTCTCTCACCTTTTCCCATGGGATGATGCAGCCAGAAGGCCATCACTAGATGCTAACACCTTGATTTTAGACTTCCAAGCCTCCACAACCTACAGAAATAATTTTTTCTTGGTAAATTACCCAGTCAAAGGTATTTGATTATAACAGCTCAAAAGAAATTGAGTAGAGCTCTATCTTTCTTAATGATTACATTCCAAAGTGATGGCTCTCAAGTCCTTGAGAAATAATTTTTTCTTGGTAAATTACCCAGTCAAAGGTGTTTGATTATAACAGCTCAAAACAAATTAAGTAGAGCTCTATCTTTCTTAATGATTACATTCCAAAGTGATGGCTCTCAAGTCCTTGAGAAAGACATTCCTGGGATGTAAAACTGGCAAGTTAGTGGGAAAAAATTTACATCTCAAAGTGACAGAGAAAGAATTTATAATTGTTAGTTTTCTAAAGTAAATGCTCTAAGAAAAGAGAGGTCAGGAGACTATAGCCAGGAATAAATCTGTCTAAAGTTTAGTCCAGCTAAAGACAATATTAAGGTTATCTTGGGCAGTTCCAGTAATTGTGCTTTCACATAACTTTTTAAAATGTGTTTATGTCTCCACTAAATCATGAACTTTTTGAGAATAGGTGTTTCATTTAATTATAAAGCATAGTATTTTATAGTATTTTATTCCCTTCTCCATATTTGTGCTCTTTAGTTGTATTCTCTCAAAATGATGCTGGGCTGGCTCTGTGAATTTTGTTCAATAGGGCATGAACAATTATGACATAAACTGAGGCTTGAAAAGTCTTTGTGCATTGGGACTTTCTCTATTGAGGCTTTTGGAACCTTGATGCCAAGTGGAGAAGAGTGAGTCAGTCTACCGGTGTAAGAGAGAACTACATGAAATAAAAACAAAGTGTCCCAACTTAGGATCCCTTATGTCAAATAGCTTGCCAAATACCAAATAAGTAAGCGAGGACATCTCAGAATATTCTCTCTCAGCTCAGCCACGAGAATAACAGATATTAGATAAGCTGTCTTCCAACAAAAGAAACACTCTACTGCAGAGCTGAAAGAAATAATAAATATTTATTGCTTCAAGCTAGCAAGTTGTAATGTGTTTGTTAAACACATTACACATAAAAGAATTGATACATTATCTCTGTCCACTACCATACTGCTTATCCTAATTGTTTAATTACATTGCTGAATAAAATATGAATTATTGATATAAACTTGGTAAAATAAATTACAGCTGAAATATGAGTGAAGAATTTAACAATATGTTGGAAAAACCTGTAATTTATATAAAGCACTTAGCAGAGTCAAGGTCATGTTAAGCACCCATAGAAATATTGTAAACTCATGTAAGTTTCTGGTAGGTTAGAGCTGATGAAATTTGACCTAATTTTCCAAATATATCAGATGTTTACCAGTGTTATGGAATTGTTAGTACATGTCAGCCTGACCTCAAAGAAGATAAATAGGGTGAAGCATTAGAATTCTTCTTTATAGGCTGTAGGGAATAGCTGCCCAATCTCCCTTCCATGCACAAGTGTGCATTAATTTAGTATAAACCTACTTTCATATAGTCCGGGAGAAACCAAACAATTAAGAATACAGACATACCTGAGTTGACATTACACATACACAAAGTTTATTATTTATAACACTAAAATCCATGCATACTCATGCTGATTAGTTCATGAGATATTCTCACTCAATATGGAATGTTTTTACCTTGTTCTCTGTCAAATTCTCAACTCCATTTACATCTCCTCTGCCTTAGCACACAATTTTCTGAGACTTCAATCACAGCACTTAATTTATTCCAATTTCTCTTATAGTTTATTTTTTTTGCAAACATTTTAGTCCCATTGCACTTCACACATCTGGTATTTGTTCCATGTTCACAGCTCTTAGCTTGGGGTTTTTTGCATAATAGAAATGTAATGATGGCTGCTAGCTTTAATTTGGTTAAATAGGTAAGAAGCATGGAAAATTTTGGAGCTGTAATATTTCATGTGATAAATATTTTATAAAAATTAAATATTGATTATTAATATAAGATTGACATTGAATAATTATAAAAGTAAAAGCCTATTATCATTAGCAATATCATCAAAAAAAAGTTAATGTTTTCAAAAGCTAACAATGGCTATCTCTTCCTAGTATTATATACAAACATTTGAATTTCTCTACCTTGCTTACTATAATTTCTAACTCTTGTGAAATAAACATGCTTTTAATAAGAAAAATAACATTTATTCTGTTAATTAAAAAAGTACATGTTTTCATAGATTTTTGAGTAATGAAACTTTTCATCCAACTCAGCTTTATAAAATATGTAATAGATTAAATTAAAATTATTGTGGCTAGGAATTACCTACGTTTAAATCTTAAAATGTTTGGGTGTTTTTTTTAAAAAAATAACATTTATAGCAGATGCAGTTAATGTTGCACCAGTAGCCTAAACAATTTCTTGAATGTTAGCCTGACCTCCATGAGCCAGCATCTATCCCCAAGATACTGGATGTGTTTGGGAGTTAATGTTGCCCATGCAGGAAAGCCTTAACCACTCTGCCTAGTGAGTGTAGATAAATGCACCAGCTTCCTTACCTTTGGCTACTAGTACTGAGGTTTGTGTTTATGCTATTTTCAGAGTTTCTCCTTGGGATTATTCTCCAGATTCCACTCTGTAGCTGGCTTAATAGCCTACCTGTTATTGTTATCTTTCCTTTCCTGCATTATGGCACCTCCCACAAACTGCTAGAACTGAATCCTTGATTTAAGATCTGATTCTGACTCTAAAAATTGTATCACTGCGAGTTGCTTTTTTTTGCCCTTAGATTACTAACACGTGGGATATATAGTAAATAAAATGATTTTTTTTTGTGAATTTGGTTCATTAACATATAATATTACATTTTTATCTTATCTACATAAAATTTTCAATTAAAAAAATTAACTAAAAAAAAATTGTATCAAATTTTAAAGAGCTGTCTTTTCTTTTTTCTGAACTAAGAGAAAACACTATGCATTGGTTTTCTTAGAGTGCATATTACAGACTAGAAGTCCAACAGTTGCTTCTGAGTAAATTAATGTTAATATAGAAAGAGAAGGAAACCTGGCAGTTAATGAGCAGACACTGACAGACACTTTTATCTTCATATTTACAACAATCCTATAATAAAGTAGGTAAAGATAGAGACTTAGTAATAAACAAGGAATTAGATCTCAGCTGTCTTGGAGCTTCACACTCATATGTGCTGTTTTTCTACATAAACTGAAACTAAAATAAAATCAGGTTGAGACTATTTTACTATATCTTTATAAAACTCAGATTCTAGTTGTCTAAAGGTACATGTATGAAAATCTATAGAACCACAATATCAAACCCTTTCAATTTTATGTGAGGCTGTATTTCTCATACATTACTACTAACAAGTTTCTCGAACAGTAATGCCTAAAATTTTCTTACTTCAAATAAGGCATTCTTAGACATCTGCTATTTTAATTATTTCTTTTTTTATACCGTAAATTGTAAATGCAAAATCACTACTTTTATCATGGTCGTGATATTTAGAAGTACAGTTATTATCCAGATAACATTTTAGGTGGCTTTATAGCAAAGTAGAGTTTATTTCAGTTATAAAATAGGAAGAAAAGATGCTATCAAAACATTTTATGCCTTTGCATGAAATAAAAGCTCTATTCCATGAATAAAGC
Source organism: Galeopterus variegatus (assembly GCF_000696425.1). Taxonomy (NCBI): domain Eukaryota; kingdom Metazoa; phylum Chordata; class Mammalia; order Dermoptera; family Cynocephalidae; genus Galeopterus; species Galeopterus variegatus. The sequence continues at coordinate 16,517 of NW_007730502.1, forward strand.
TTGTTTTTCTTCAAACATTAAAGCGTTGAAGAATTTTTAGAATGATATTTTCAAGGTTTAAAGAGACATGACATTTCACTAGAAAAATAGAGGTAAAGTTACTATAAATTACTAAATGGGAAAAAAGAAATGCAAAGTTTTCCTTATACTAACAACTTAGAAAAGAATCACATCAGTAAATTAACTTACTTGAAATGGCAATATACATTAAAAATCTATTCCAAAGATGATATCAGCATGATTACCACACTGAATTTCAGATCTACAGTTAAAATGTTACTCTGATATTCAAAATTTGGATTAAAAAAACCTCACATATCTCATACATATTATGCAATTTCATTTAAACTTTGGTATATCCTTTCAATAAGCACAGCCACTATTTTCCACTTTAATGCAGGATTTTCAACAGCCATGTTATTAGGCACCTAATATGAATTAAAACAACTAACAGCACCATGCTCTACCAAGTAGAACTAACCTGAAAGCCCATAAGTGAGTGGAAAGAGAAAGAAAGAATGAGCGAACGATCACAATAAGTATGTTGAATTTTCAGAAGGAGAGAACAGAACTGTGGTTACTACTTGTGGGAAAAGTGGAGGGGGTGGGTGTTAGCAAGAAATTGGTTAATGGGCACGGAGAATGACTATGTTTTGTGATGATGAATATGCTAATTATCCTGATTTGATCATCACATATTGTATACAAGTATTGGTGGTCAACTCCCTATCCCACAAATGCATATAATCAGTTATGTTTCAAAAATAGACAAAATAAAAGGCATCCAAACTGAAAAAAAAAAAAAATAAATAAATAAAATAGCACTGTTAAACACTTTGAACCCCTCCTGAAGAGCAGGGAACTTGCATCTTAAGTTTGAGGACTCACTGCTACGTAGAAGACTATTGCTGATTAATAAAAATATACTGTAATAGAAAAGTGTCTATATAACTTAGAAACTGTGCATCCTGGGAAATCTTGATTTCCCTTGAGAATTTTTATAGTGTTAAGTATAGAAAGTTTAAAGTCTCTAGAAGATTTTTTAAAATAAGAAAACAACCACTGAATGAAATCCTAAGACAAAATCTCTCAGATTTATAATTCTTAAAAAACACCTAAACAAACATCAGTTTGATTGGGGTGGAAACAACAGCAACAAACAACTTAGTCTCTACAGCACCATAAAATAAGAAAACAACCACTGAATGAAATCCTAAGACAAAATCTCTCAGATTTATAATTCTTAAAAAACACCTAACCAAACATCAGTTTGATTGGGGTGGAAACAACAGCAACAAACAACTTAGTCTCTACAGCACCACGGTGGTATCTTTGCTAAGTTTTAATTTAACTAGTGATGGGGACACTTAAGACACTTTATCTCTTTTTTAATGCTTCCAAATTTGCACTAATTCTGCCCCCTTTTGATACCACCACTTCCAGTCTTCCTCTTCTCAGGAAATGTAGTTAAAGAGTTAGGGTCTTGTGACAACGAGAATTCTTTAAATGACATCTGTTGTTCCAAAGTTGGTACTTTATTTCACAAGCAAGAATAGCCATATGCTGAAGCCCACAAGGTTTTATTAAGGATTTCCTTATTTATAACTATGTTGTTTTAATTTTAAACATCTGGGAAATAGAAACATCTTCACACAAAGATCTTTCTCTTAATAAGCCTGCCTCTACTCTCAACCACAGAGCAGGAATGCTTTAGTGCGTTTGTCCTAACGTAGTTGAAAATACAGTTCTCCATACATATGAGATGACTTATATGGTGACTACTTTGTATTTTTTCATTTGTTAGTGTGTGTTTTATAAATAAAAAAAGGGGAATACTCAAATTCTTCATTCCTTCAGATTTCTTTATCCTAAAAGTCAATTGAGCTCTGTGCCTCGAGTATGCACACAAACTCACATGTTCATCACACATACACTCAGTGCATTCTCAACAATCAGAAAGGGTGATGCTCATATCTGAATAAAAACATGAGCTAAAGGACTAGATTCAATTCTGAGTTTATTCACTTGAAATTTTACTTCAAAAAAGTCCATAGTAAATATGGAAATGCTGAAATTAAAAAAGAAAAAAAAGAAAGAAAAAGGAAAAGCTACCTATATATTTATCTCTTCCATATCACAAAAAAATTAATGCAGGTAGTTAAGCCATAACAAAATTTATTTAAAATTAAATAAACTTAAAAATAGGTTAAAATAGTGAGACGAAGAAAAAAGTCAAAAATGCAAGATATACCTACCAAAATTAGATTAGTACATATACATATTTTCAAGCCTCTTATGCCTTTTATATTGGGCACAAATTTTTCATTACAGTAAATATAGCAGGGAGGTTCATAAGGCTACTCTTCTTGTTATAATACAAATTTCAGGTTTGCCCTGCAATGTCTGGACCAAGTGAAGAATCTATTAATTAGAGCCACACTTGCCGGTGAGAGCAAGGGTAAATTATTAGAGTTGTGGTTCCCTGTACTTCTGAAAAGTTTAGCATAGCTTTGTTTGTTTTTTTTTACATTGTTCAGATTGAGCATATGTTAGACTAGGGTTTCTCAACCTTACTTTTTCATTTCCACCCCTTCAAGGAGTTAATTTGATACTTTCCTAATTTTTTGTAATTGTCCTCCATGAAATTTTTATTAGCACAGACATACTGTATATCTCTTTATATGCTGTATATGTATCTCTGCTTTATAAATAAAATATTAAGATTGTTTTTTGTGTCTCCTTTCCCACAACCAATTTTCACCCTTTTGTGGACAATATCACACCCCACTGAGGAAGCATGTGCTAGAGAAACAGACTTTTCTCTTCCCAATTTTAATGATTCCTCATAACATGACTTCCATGCTTTATTAGGTCACCCCAACCCCCAGATTTATATACCCAAAAGGTAAGAAAGGAGGGAAGGGAAAAGTTTCCCTTCTACCATGCCCATGACAATTTGTCAAAACACAATTTAGTGAAGACTGTGCAACAGCAGACAGACACAGTACAGATTGTCTATGATGGTCTGATTTATTACAGAAGGATATTTTAGAATATGTAGAGAAACTTCATTTTCTCCTTAGATGGCTTTTGAAATATATTAGCAATAGTAAGTTCAATATTGTACTGCAAATTATCAGTGTTCAGCTAAATAGGCTGCATTACAGTAAAATACAGAGATTTCATGTGCTGTAATGAAGCACTAGGCAGAAGTTATTTTTAATGCCGATGTGAAAACTGAGAGTAAAACAATGGACCCATAGAGAAAAAATAGGGCCCCTAGCCAAACTTCCTTGTATCTTAAATTGTGAAACATCTAAAAGTGAAATTTCTGCTGAAGTCATTTATTTCTTACACAGTGAATGCATCCTTTAACTGAAGTGCTTGGACAGTCCATTTTATACTCTCCAATGTCCCATAAAGTTTGTCTATGGAATAAAGGACACATACACACACACACACACACAGAGTTTGTACTTCTTGGAATTTTATAGTTTAGTACATAATTTTAGATACTATCTTAAAAGAGACAAAGCAAATTAATTTTTTCATAATTAATTTTGTGTCTTATATGTACTTCTTGGAATTTTATAGTTTAGTACATAATTTTATATACTATCTTAAAAGAGACAAAGCAAATTAATTTTTTCATAATTAATTTTGTGTCTTATATGCCAATCGCTAAGGATTTTACATATTACTAGTTAATTCTATGGGTTAAGTCTAACCCTGAGAAAGTTAGTTTCAGGGTATACTCTTCATAATGAGCATCAAGTTGACCGTTTCTTTCACCCAAATTGTCCAATAAAATTTGAATATATAAAGTGGGCCATGAACTGAACTCAGAAGGAGGCATTGGTAGTAAGTAAACTGATATGTACAATAAAATTAGAAGAATTAGTACTTCTCTGGCAATTACATTTTAGAAAACAGGGTGGAAGAAAAGAAAATTAGAGGAAGAAAAAAATTCAACAAGATTTAAAGATGAAGAAAGGTACTACACTATGTGTTTTGGTCTACAAAAACGTCTCAGCTTAGTGGTCAAAATAAATTTGGGGCTGCTATTACATTTCAAGCTGTTTGGACTGATTTAATGTAAACCATCTCCATTTCTCTGATTTAATAGGTTGCCAGACATTCAAAACTAACTCAGTAAAAAATAAGTTTTAATAGGCTGTTTTCTTTTAAAATCCATTCATTTTTTAAAGGCCCCTCCCCAAATAACAAATCACCCGAGTTTCAAAACAAATAAGATGACTCATAAATCGAAATAATTTAATCAAAATGAAAACTGAAAGTCAGAGATAAGCAAGGTAACTTCAGCTCAGTGTTCCTTCTCAAATATTTTTCAAGCCTTGGACTAGAAGTTCGTGTTTACTATAAGAATATTTCCTAAGCAGTAAAGTGAGACATAGCAACATGTATGTAAAGTAGTAAAGTGGGACGTGTAATAAATATATTTAAAGTGACATACGTTAATAGAATACATCAATAGTTCTTATTGGTACTACCTCAAAAATATTTCAATTATGTTCACATTTCTTCATCTCTCCAAACCACCATCAACTCTTGCTGAATGGTTTTCATTCTATAAAGTTCTTTTTTTTTTTTTTGTAAATATATATTTTATTTTGTCATTACACAGTGTATATATTTTTCTAAAATCTAAGACAGTATATCAACCTCTTTGCAGAGTAGCATTTGATAGCTTTTCACTGAATTTAGAACAAAATCTAATGTCATCATAGCCCTGCTTGTTAGGACGCTAGCCTGCGTCTCAGACCCTATCTCCTACGCTCTTTTCATACTTACTGCACTTTAACTACAGCTGCTGTTCACATTTGCCATGCTCTTTTCTGCTTCATCACTTTTGCATTTTCTGCCTCTAAAAAGAATGTGCTTCCTCCAGAACACAGTAGTTGGCTCTTTCTCATCTTTTAGGTACCTGACCAGATCTACTCTACCTAAGACCCCTTTAATTTCATTTTTCTCATACTGAATGTATTACATATATTTGTATAAGTTTATAACCTGTCTCCTACTGTAGAGGTGTCCAAGTGTCTTGATGTCTTATTCATCATTGTAAAATATGACAGAGAATTCCTTGGCACCTAAAAGTTATTAATTAAAACATAGTAATCAATTATTCAACTAATAGGAAAAGGTGTTTTCTAATACCTTGATAATATAGACAACCGAATCCTACAATAAGAATATTTTTGTCTTGGTCTTTCTGTGTCAAACCAAATTATAATTTTTTGGAGAAAATAAATCTAAATTTAAGTATATAATATTGTTTCTTTTTAGAGACCTGTTTTTGATTGTTTAAAAAGTAAATGTACCTGATGATCTTTAGAATTTATGGGCCGAGCCCGTGGTGCACTCAGGAGAGTGTGGCGCTGGGAGCGCAGCAGCGCTCCCGCCCCGGGTTCGGATCCTATATAGGGATGACCGGTGCGCTCACAGCGCTCACTGGCTGAGCGCGGTGCTGCCGGTCTCAAAAAAAAAGACAAAAAAAAAAAAAAAAAAAAGAATTTATAAGACAGCTGGTTATGATATCAGGAGTCAAGAAAATTTGATTTTTCTCATAGCAGTAATACTAAACAGAGTGATAGCATCTAATGCCTCATGTTCTATCCCAGACTTCCATTTTTCTTTTTTTTCTTTTTTTTTTTTACCTAAAAGGCTATTCAATTTCATGAGTTATCAAACTCTTTTTAATAACTCAAGTGTCCCCCAATACCAAGCCATATCATGCATGCACCTTAAAACTTAAGTGAGTTATCTCAGGTTGAAGCAGGGGTGAGAGAGTCTGCTATCCTTGTCTTACCCTCCAAACATGGCAAACCCAGAGACCACAGATTAAACAACTGGATTTAAATACCTGAAGGAGCCTTCCCATGCTACCATTCTTCCACAGGAAGATGTTCTGGTTTAAGAGATTTTTGCTTAAGAACAGAGAAGTGCCTAGATAACTTTTTAAAATCTAAAGAGAACATGCGGCTCATATTTTACACGTGAGCTGAATTATTTTGTTTTAGTTACATTTCAAAAGTTAAAGATACTGATATAGGTCTTACCTGGTACAAGTATAATCACAGTCAGTCCTGTGTTTAGCATAACTGTCAAAATAATGGAAACCAGCCTGAGACAAGTTGCTGATCTCTCTATATGTTATATGAGGGTCAGAAAGCTCATGTTTTATAACTCAATTGATAAATTTGACCAACATAAATGTCTCTCAGTAAATATCTCACATATTTTTCAAGGACCAATAGGTTTGACTTCTTTAAAAATGTAGGATGAAATATAACATGTTGAAATGATATCAATTTAATCTCATCCTATCAGCACATAATCCTTCACCCAATAGATTATGAGTTTGAATAAAACATTTTTTTAAGATCTATGTCTTGGAAGCAACTCGTCTCAACTTATAGCCGTATATCAGTCTAACAAATATATTCTTCATATAACTTGACAAATACTAGGGAGTGTAAAAATAATTATTTTATAATATTAAAATCAAAGGTCTAAGAAAATTATAGCTAATTTATATTACATGAAAAATTAGGTGAAGCTATGAAGTATTTGTATACTTTTATTAATTTATTTTTAATTGATAAAAATTATATATATTTGTGGGTTACAATGTAATATTTTTATCTCTTTATGAACTGTAGAAAGATTCAATAAAGCTAATTAACATATATGTCATCTCACCAACTTATTGTTTTCTTGTGGTGAGGATGTTAAAATTCTATTCCTTTAGCATTTAAAAAAATATATATATTTACTATTAACTGTGTTCACTGTGCAAAGCAATATATGTATATTTTAAATATGTCTTTGTTTTGCAAGAAGTAAAAATAAAGTTATTATCTCTACTTGATAGTATTTTTATGTATACCTGGATTCACTAATCAATGTAAAGTTCAATTATATTTTTTATACAAATTTCTAAATAATGAAAGTTTCAGTATGTCACTAACAAAGTATTTTATTGCAGATTTTGAATAAGCCTGATTAAATTGGGTTGTGCTTCTAGATAGTCAAGGCCATTACAATTTTGAAAACATGAAGTTTTGGTGTTAAATTTTCTGAAACTCAGTTTGTTGAATAAATGTCTATACTCCACTTAATACATAAATTAAAAAAAAAAAAAAACTATTGAATGACAATTGTCCATAAAAAATAAGCCATTTTAATATGTTGGTTCTAAAATAATATTAGGTAAGTAATTATTATCTGGAATCATTTATCTCAAATAATTCATTGTCATCATGGAGTGAATTCCCTGTTTCTTGAACCATTAACCCAATGCACATTAGTCATTTTTATTGTAAATTTTAGGTTTAATACATGTTGCTATAGTTTATCTGCGAATATATTGAAAGTGCTTAGAAACCAAATCTTAATATGGCTATCTTTATGTTCACTACTACATATATACCAAGAAAAACATAGTAATGACACTGCTAGATTTAAAATCAGGAGATTTTGAAAGAAACTAAACATATTTTCAGGTATTGCTTTGTTTTTGTTTTGTTTTATTTTTGTAATTACCAGGAGCTATAGTTTGCTTATCTGTAATAAAGAAAGTAGCCTGCAGGCCAAATGTTTCCACAGAGAATAAAAATTCAATTATTTTTTAAAGATGAAAACTATCACTGAACACACCAACCAATTTCAAAGCACTAGCAACTGAAAAAACAAGTTTAAGTAAAAACATAAAGCAGACATTGGGACTATCAGAAAACAGCATGGAGTTGCATAATATTCAGTCCTTTCCCAGAAGAGAAAAACACAATTTTTTTAATAGACTGGAATTAGTATTTTCTGTTACTTTAACAGTAGTGTTATGAGGAGTCTGAGATTACAACACATCCTCCACCATCTACTACACAGGGAATGATTAGAGTCACTTTTCCTACAGGTGTACTGCAAGTCAGCCAGTTTCTCTTTTAATGCGCCTGAGCATGACTTCAATTTCTGCCTGAGCCATGATAGGAAAATATGACAAGATCAATTTTTAATAGACTGGAATTAGTATTTTCTGTTACTTTAACAGTAGTGTTATGAGGAGTCTGAGATTACAACAGATCCTCCACCATCTACTACACAGGGAATGATTAGAGTCACTTTTCCTACAGGTGTACTGCAAGTCAGCCAGTTTCTCTTTCAATGCGCCTGAGCATGACTTCAATTTCTGCCTGAGCCATGATAGGAAAATATGACAAGATCAGTTTGAACTCAATGAAATGATTCTAGGTAAATTATTAGCCACCTTTTCACATATTCGTGATCACAAATAAGAAGGTTGTGGATATTACAATAAAATAATTTGTTTTGTTTGTCTCAATAGAGTCTTGTTACATGAAGGACATTAGAATCATACATAATGTTAATATCTGTTTAAAAATTCTGATGATTCTATCCCAAAATATTGCATATTTTAGCATATGGATAGGAGAATAGGGTTATAAATGATGACATAATTGAAGAGAATAAGAAAAAAGACAGAAAAGAGAGGCAAGAGGTGGGATGTTAGAAATAAAAATCCGAAGCAGATTCTACAGATATGTTCTTCACCTCAATAGTAAAGAAACAGTATTAAAACTATTAAATGAAAATTTAGTGTACTCTCAGGTGATTCTCCAATCAATATATCAATTTGACTTTTCTTAATAATGTGTTCATGTATTAATTAATCATTTAATTGATTATTTTTTTAATTTGTAGCTACTCAATAATTAGCTATCAAATTCCCAAGATTTGCATGTTTTTGGATGGAGGAGGTAACTTTTGTAAAATGTAGAATTTGGAAAAAATTAGAATAACGTAGCAAAGACATTAGTTAGAAATGAACAATCTGCAATTTGGAAGGACTTACTTAACACAGTGTTCTGAAAAGTCAGAGTTGATAAAGTCAGAAAGAAGTTTAAAGAAGAGTGGGGGCTAAAAACATGCTGATAATAATTCACGGTTTTACTTGAATTGCCAGACCTACTCCTAGTGCAGGTATGGACTTCAATGTCCTGGGAAGAGGTTAGAAACAATTCCATGGAAAACAGGCAATGATAACACCAAAACTGACTCTGTGAGAATAAACTTGTGTCCAGATTTTACAAGTTCTAATATTATATTGTTCACATAGTGTTAGATACAGTCTGTCTTACTAACATGGCAACAGATAAAGCATTTGTAATTCGGTAGGATGGAGAGCTGATAAACTCAGAGAGAGGTTTAAAGAGACACACTAGTCAATACAACCGGTTTCTCTTACAAGCTCTTACAAGGGCCCTTAAATCCACCATTGTGCTTTGAATCAATTTATTTTGTCCTACCAGTTTTATTCTTATATTAAAAATGTGAAGAACACAAGAGGAATTTTTCAGCAATTAGACACAGAGAGTAAAGGGTCAACATGAAACACATGTAAACTTAAGACTATATAAAGCTTTTCAGAATGATTCAGAGATTAAAATGAGAGATAAATACAGAAGTGTTTTAATCTGCACTGAACTCACTTCAATTCAAGTTTAAATAAGCATTTGGACATTAATATTCTTCAATCTTTATTTAGCAATTCATTTATATGATTAAACTGTTACGAGGGGGCCCATTGCCCGGCGGGCCCACTGTCCTCGATTCCTGCTTTGAGTTAATGAAGAATCAGAAACCAAAGTACAGTTAAAGTTGAAAGTTTATTATAAGGCATGGAAGAGGAGTGTAAGGAAAGGGGGAGAGGAAATTGCCCTGTGCTGGGCAGAAATGGGTCAGACCCTAAATGAGATCTGACTGGGCCAAACTCCAAGTGAGTGGAGAGTGGCCTTGTGCGTGCTTGTTTGTGGCTTTTTATCTACCTGGTTTTCATAAACATAAGCTGGCTTGATTGGCATTTTGATTGACATCTAAGGAGTATACTTTTCTTGTTCTATTGCTAATGTTTTTACCCATAATGCATGCAGAAAAACCCATGATATGGGAATGGGGGTGGTTAAACTGAAATGCAAATGCTATTTTAATTACATGGTAATAACTATTAGGTTAACCCTAGGTTAATATACTATACTTATGGGCATGCTCCAAACAGTGGAAAATCCCTATGCACGAGCTGTGGTCAAAATGTGGTGGGAGTTTGGGCCGGCATGGTGGAGCACTGGAGAGTGCACCGCTTGGGAGCGCGGCGGTGCTCCCGCCGAAGGTTCGGATCCCATGTGGAGACCGGTTCCGCTCAATCCCGTTGCCGGTCCCTGGTTCGGGCGTGACACCGAGGGTTGCGATCCGGTTACCGGTCAGTAAAAAAAGACAAAAAAAGGAAAAAAAAAAAATGTGGTGGGAGTTTACGCTGTTCTGACTGCCAAATGGGCATTGTGAGTTGTTGGTTCCTCGCCACCGGGGACCAACAACACAGGGCGGGAAGGGACCCCGGACCAGCTGGCGGTAACCTCTTGTAGGGCTGAGCGGGATGATGAGTGTTGCAGGCCCGATCCCCTCTGCACTTCGGCCCCG